>NC_056726.1:1344672355-1344962355 GCF_019279795.1 Protopterus annectens | reverse complement strand
ATTGTCAACATCTAGAGAGACACACACACACACATACACACACACACACACACACACACACACATATATAAATATATATGTGTATTGTCAACATCTAGAGACACGCACACATATATATATATAACACACACACACGCACACATATAAATATAAATATATATGTGTATTGTCAACATCTAGAGAGAGAAAGAGACACACACACACACATATATATATATATATATATATATATATATATATATACATACACATGTATAGATAGATATTAATGCGTGTGATTACATTATGTTACTTAGAGCAATATTACCTCTACCATTCAAACATATAACACTATCAACTTTTAGCATTGTTTAGTGTTAACAATATTCAAAGTTATCCAATGCAAAAATCAAAAATTAATACACACATACATGCAAATATAAGGCAGCAAATAAATGCATGCCAGTCATGGCATCTGGCTTCAGGTGAAGACTGCCTAATTTACCCAGTCCATCCACCATTATGGCAAGCGATATCGGACTCCTTACATGTGCATCTTTTAAAAATGCTGTGTTGTTAATCTTAAGTGAAATACCTGCTCTGGTAGAGATTTTAGTTGAATCTAGAACAGAAGCTGCTGTTAAAAAAGGGATAATTAGTAGGGCATATAAAATACTGGACAATAACCACAGGAATCAATCAGAAGAGGTTAGAAAAGATTAAGAAGTGGACACGCAATTCACAATGAAACAATGGTGGACATATGCATGGCTCCCAAATATGCAACAAAGGCTAGAAGATTTAGGACTTTTGCCTGGAAGTGTTTACATAGATACTTTTATACCCCAAGCAGACTACAAAGTTTTCTTCAGATAGATGGCAAATGTTGGGATTGTGATGGGAAGAAAGAGGTAACTGGGAACATATGTTTTGGCAGATTTAAAAAATTCTCTACAGTGTGCTCTGTCAGAAGTATTGGGTGAGCAAAAAGTTGCAACTAAGGAAAAGATTTTTTGAACTGGGATACAAGATCTTAATTGTCCAGACATAGTAAGGCCATCTTAAGTTTAATTCTGATGGCTGCTAAAAAAGCAATTACTAGAAAATAGAAATCAAAGTCTAAACCAACTGTATTTGAGTACTGAATACTGTAACACAGATAAAAGAACTGGAAGTGGGATCTTTAGAAAAAGGTAGATGCAAATTACATAGAAAAAAATGGAAACAGCGAGAACAATTCATGCAGAACAATGCTGTGAAGGAGGAGTAAGGTTTAACGGAAGGCAGGAACTGATCTATTTATGTAATGTTGGATTGATGACAATTACACAAAATAATATATGTGATGTATAATGTTTGCAACTAAGAATATGTTGATACGGTTTGTTTTTTTAGATAAATGTACATTAGCCTATGTCTTGGCAATTCAATAAAGGTGTTAAAGTGAATAAGTAAGCAACAATCCCCTAAAAAAGGGGAAAAATGCCACTTTGTTTTCTATGCTTAACCTTGACCTCAACTACTGCATGGATTTTATCTTTAAGAAACTCTCACTCAAGCATTACGCTATCATTATTAAACATTACGCAATAATGAAAATTGTGGAATATTATGTACCCTGATTTTACCTATGGATATACTATTTATTTATTTATTTTACATTTGTTGACCGGGATAGTCTAACTGGATACGTCCATTTTTAGCAGAGGCCCGGGGAGAAAAGCTCCAAGTAAGTCAGAGTCAAAAATATACCAATGTAGACATAATTATAGGAAAGTTATTTACAGAGGATACATGGAAAAACATAAGATAGGCACATTCACAGGTATAGTTATCCCTGGTTTAAGTCAGGGGAATACATTGACAGTAGGCAGAAAGTAATATATTATATACATTTATGAGGAGGGTTAACCAGGCTTGTTATAGTGGCAAAGCCAGTTTAGTGCCAGATGTTGGTCTTAAACTGGCAAAGGGAGGAGAGCGAAGTAATGTTGGCTGGAAGGAGATTCCAAACTCTGCTGACAGACTTTGCAAAGAGGGCATTCCCAGCTGTATTGTTAATTTTGATTGTCTGAATTAGTAATTTGTTTGAGGATCTAAGCAGTCTCTGAGTGTTATGAGGGGTGATAATATTCCTTAGGGATGGTGTATTATCTGGATTATAGAGATTTTTTTTAGCTATAGTCAGAAGGTTGTATTGGATTAGACTGGGAAGTTCCAGCCACCCAAGCTGTTTGAGGTTAACGCAGTGATGTGTCCTAAATGGCAGGCCAGTGGCAAACCTGGCAATGTCATTGTAACAGGATGACAATCTAGTTAGGACCGACTTGCTTAGATTAGAGAAAAGGGGGGAGGCATAAAGAAGTGTTGAGATTAGGTGGGTGCGGGCTATGGCAATTCTGGCTGGAGGGGTTAGGAAGGCTTTTATTCTATACAGTGATCCTAGTTTTTTATTGATGTTCTTGATTAATTGATTGACATGCAAGTCAAATTTTAGGTTATTATCAATAATGACTCCTAGTATTTTTTTAGAGGGGTCGGGGGAAGATAACAGTGCCATCCTTCGCATTAATATTGAAGGTAAAAGCAGCAGACCTTTGTGTAGGTAAGAAAAACAGCATTTTGGTTTTTTTTTGGGGATTTAATAACAGGTGACGTTCAGACAGCCAGTTTTCTATGGTATTAAAGGTGGACTGGGTAGCAGACCTCAGTTCCGAAGGAGATGTAGAAGAGCAAATCAGGGTGGAGTTATCAGCGTATTGGATACAGCTGACGTTTGGGATAAGCGAACAGCATGATAAACTATTTTATTTACTTTTTGAAAATATTTCTCTTCCATTGCCTGACGACCATCATCTCTCCCCTCCTTTGCAGCAGTCATATAGGCAGCCATCAGGAGTTCTGTGGTTAGGTCCCTACTCCCTCCAGTAGTGGAGATGTAAACACCACTGTCACCACAAGAACATTCCGGGTCCTCCCCAGACTTGTGTGTGTGCCCTCCCACATGCCTATGAGGGCTACTATCTCCAGCTTGGAAGTCTGTGTTCCCTAGTCCTGTGGCCACTGTTGTCAAGCATGCAAAGGCCTGCATAGGAGCAACCTGGCTGACCTGGACCACAACTCCTCTCCCTCCTGGATGAATAAGCCAACATAATCACTCACTTCCAATCTCTTCTGTGCAGCTGTTCCACTGCCCAAGCCACTAGTCAAACTTGGGGTGCCTGGGTAGAAGTCAGGCCTTCATCCCTGTATGCCACAAAGCTGACCAAGGCAGTTTCTAAATGCTTTACCCCTTGCATGGGTCCCTCAAATTATCTGTGGTATGAACCCAGTTATTCTCATTAGGGGTATAATTACTGACCATGGGATGGCTAAGGCGAATGTACAACCAAGTGGGATAGAAGTAATCAATGTAAAATGGAACATCAGAAGGGGGAAATGGAAGACTAGACAAAGAAAATGAAAAAGGGATGGAAGAATCACAAAACAAAGAAAAAAGTGCAAAGAGATAGAGAAATAAGAGACAGGGAATTAAAGGGATAAGACTGAGTAGCAGAAGGGTTACAATAAGTACACTGAATCGAGAAGCAAGAAAGGACAATACGAGGTTAAAGGTTATTACAGGAAGACATGGAAACTAGAATGTCTAAAAAAACAGGCCTGAATGTGCAGCTATAGAAATAAGATTAGTAAAAATTAATAAAAAGAAAAAGTAGTACATGCTGACAGCAGTTCAATGTGGCAGGAAATGATACCCATAAAAGTAAGACACTTCTGCATCTTCACAATTCCACAGCTGTAATTCTCTCATGTTTTTAAATTACTTACATTTATAGCAAGACGTAAGATTAAAATACAAAGGTAAGACAGAATTATTAGGGCTGGAAGATGAGTTTGATCTGTGCATGTAGAACAACCTTCAGACGTGATGACATTTTCTTAAAAAAACATTTTAGGTAAGAGTACTGAATGCTGTAGACATGAGGCTAGAATGGGTTGCAAAGACAACACTTCTTCGTAATGGAATATAGTTTATGTACTGTGACTCATATGTTTTAACAAAAGGATACAAAAACAAAAGTTAATTCAAAATTAGCAATTTCATTTACAGCTAAAGAGTAAAAAGATTTGGGCAACCAAGTTTTACTACAGTGTATGAAAAGGGTGAAGATGTATGATAAGTCGGAAAAAAAGGTTTATAGGTAAAAGTGGAGGAACATGTGAACTACCTAAAACATATAATATAAGAAACGACAGAAAGAAAGGGGAAGTGAGACATTTGTTATGTTTTTAAAGTGACTTGATTTTGTACACTTTTTTAAGGATCATAAAGCAGACGAAACTGAGAATAAGGAAGAGAGAGGGAGAGATGAAAAGTATGAGAAAATGTGTTTTAAAATAAAATGTATTTATTTAGTTATTTATTATTTGTTGACCACATTAGTCCCACTAGATCAGCATCCTCTTTTAAGGGGAGTCCCAAGTCGGGAGATTTTTATTTTAATCATAAACCAGTGAAAGCTGAAAATAAGGGGGAGAGAGAGAGAGAGATGAAAAGTATGAGAAAATGTATTTATTTACTTACTTAGTCAGTCCCACTAAGCCAGTGTCCTCTTTTCAGGGGAGACCAGAGGTTGTACTCATACTGACTAGGGGAAATTTGGTTAGGGCACCGGGGAAAGTACAGTTGTGTACACTTACCATAAACGTAGATGTTCAAGTGTATTCACTGTTGCAGTCATTACATTTGGGTAATCTGCTGGCAGGTTGCCCTCAGTCAGTCTGATTAACAAAGTCTTGGGTCCTGTGTTGGTTGCTGTCCCTTCTTCCATGATGTCAGGTCATCAGGGGTATAAAACATGCAGCCGACACCATTACATCAGTTTTTCTTGCCCCAGATGTCAGGTGCCCCCCTAATGGGGAGCAAATAAACATAAAAACACAAAGGTATACCTCCAACAAAAAGCAAATACACCAAAAAGGCTTTTAAGCATAGTAAAGGAAAGTAGAGGTATAGCCAAAAAAAGTTATGGGGCTGGAGGGAGGGTAATCAGGACTGCAACACTGAATACACTCGAACATCTACATTTATGGTAAGTGTACACAACTGTACTATGTTCTTCGTGTTTCACTGTTGCAGTCATTACATTTGGGTAGATTCCCAAAGCTATGGTTGGGAGGAGCAGTTTATACAGCATTAGGACCAGCTATAAGACCCTGCAAGACAGCAGTGGATTTAGAGAAAATTGGTAAATGATAATGCTTGATGAAAGTATGTACAGAGCTCCAGGTAGCAGCTTCTAGGATGTCCCTGTTAGGAGCACCTCTGAGAAAGGCTGCAGAAGTAGATGCAGCCCTGGTGGATTGAGATCTGATCCCCTGGGGATAGGTTTTCCATGGTGCTTATAGCAGAAATGAATGCAATGGCTTATCCATTTAGAAATGGTTTGTTTTAAAATAGCCTTCCCCTCTGCCCCTGCAGCAAATGCTACCAGCAGTTGTTCAGATTTTCTTCGAAGTTTAGTCCTGTCCAAGTAGAATCTAAGTTGTCTGTGCACATCCAAGGAATGCAGAATCCATTCCCCTTTGTTCTGTGGATTGGGAAAGAAGGTTGGCAAATGAATGGACTGATTAAGAGCCACAGTGGAAACCACCTTGGGCATGAAGGATGGATTGGTCCTGAGAGATACCCTGTCCGCATGAAAGATAATGAAAGGCTCCACTGCCATAAAGGCCCGTAATTCAGATATCCTTCTAGCTGAAGTGATTGCTAAAAGGAAGGCTGTTTTCCAAGAAAGAAATGTTAAGTCTGCAGTAGCAGCTGTCTTGAAAGGAGGTAGAGTGAGTTTCTCCAAAACAAAGTTAAGGTCCCAGGCAGGGGTTGGAGCTCTCCTGGGTGGTCTCAAGTTTTTTGCCCCTCTGAGATACTGCTTGAGCAGAGGATGAGAGAAGAAGGGAGGTTCTGTGTTGTAATGAGCTGAAATAGCTGAGGCGTGGATTTTAATGGAGGAAAAAGACAGGCCCTTGTGAAGCATCTCAGTTAAGCATTGAAAAATCTGAGGTAAATTGGGCGCTGCTGTGCTCATCCCTTGAGACTGGTTCCAGGCACAGAATCTTTTCCATTTGTCAGCATAAGATTTTCTAGTACTAGGTCTCCTTGCCTCAAAGATTATATCCATCACAGGTTTGCTGAGGGATGATAAGGGTGAATTTAAGTGATTAGCCAGGCTGCAAGGTTCAATGTTGGAAGCTGAGGGTGCAGAATTTGGTTCTCCTGCTGAGACAGCAGGGATGGGGTCTGAGGCAGGTGCCATGGAGATAACTGCGACACACTGCACAGGAGGGGGTACCAGTGTTGGTGCGGCCAGTCTGGAGCAATCAAGATCATCTTTGGTTTGTCTTATTTGACTTTTAGTAGAACTTTGGAGAGCAGAGGCAGTGGGGGGAAGGCATAGACTGATATGTTTTCCAGCTGAAGGACAGAGCATCCACTTTCCAGGCTTGTTTTTGGGGAGTCCTTGTGCAAAACTTGTCCAACTGGTAGTTTTGGGGGGAGGCAAAAAGATCTGTCTGGGCTCCCCATTCACTTGCCAATATGTTGAAAATCCTGGGTTCTAGTTTCCACTCGTGTAGGTCCATGAGGTTTCTGCTTAGTCCATCCGCCAGTCTATTCAATTTTCCTGGCAGGAATTGAGCTTGTAGATGCACTTGGTAGCTCAAGGCAGTGTTCCACAATGCCATGGCTAGTCTGCAGAGGGGGTAGGAATGTGTACCCCCCTGCTTGTTTATGTACCACTTAACCGTGGTATTGTCCATTTTTACCATTAGTTGTCCTGGAAGAATGTAGTCCTTGAAGGCTGTCAGAGCATTCTGTACAGCTAACATTTCTTTTTGATTGATATGTAGGTGCACTTGATTTGGGTTCCATTTGCCCTGAATGCACTTCCCTGCCAGGTGAGCCCCCCATGCATAGTCTGATGCATCTGTAGTTAGGGTTTGGGCGGCAGGGGGTAGTGTGAATGGAAGTCCCTTGTTTTGGTGGCAGGCCTCTGCCCACCATAGGAACTCCAAGTGTAGACAAGGTATGATAGGAATCATTGTTTCCAGGCTGTGATAATGTTGACTCCATAGACTTTTTAGATACCACTGTAGTTTCCTCATATGCAGTCTTGCATATGGAATTAGAAGAATGCAGGAGGCCATGAACCCCAAGGCTTGCAGTATTTGTTTTGTAGATAGCAGGGTTTTTGTGGCCACTTGTTTGAAGTAGTTACCAAATGAATTTGCTTTTCTGGCGTGAGGAAAGCCATCTGGGAGTTGTATTCAAGCTTGCACCCAGGAATGTAATTTGTTGACAGGGTACCAGTTGTGATTTCTTTTCGTTTGTGGTGTACCCCAGACAAGTCAGACCCCTTTTTACAAACGCCAGATGATTTAAAAGTGTGCCCTGCTTTTCTGCCTGAATTAGACAATCGTCCAAGTATGGATATATTTGAATATTTCTTTGCCTGTAAAATGCAATAACTGGAGCCAGGCACTTTGTGAATACCCTGGGCGCAGTAGACAAGCCAAAGGGCAGTGCAGAGAACTGATAATGTGAGTAGCCTGCTTTGAAGCGTAAGTATCTTCTGCAAGATTCCCTGACTGGGATGTGCAGGTATGCTTCTGCCTTGCCAAGCGAGTCCCCCATGCATAGTCTGATGCGTCTGTTGCTAGGGTTCGGACGGCAGGGGGTAGAATGAAAGGGAGCCCCTTGTTGTGGTAGCAGGCCTCTGTCCACCAAAGAAACTCTGTATTTATACAAGGAATGACAGGAATCATTGATTCCAGGTCCTGAGAATGTTGACACCACAGGCTTTTTAGATACCATTGTAGTTTCCTCATATGCAGTCTTGCATATGGAATTAGTAGAATGCAAGAGGCCATGAACCCCAGGGCTTGCAGAATTGTCCTTGCAGATATCTGGATCTTTGTGGCCAGTAGTTTGAAGTAGGTTGTCAAATAAACTTGTTTCTCTGGAGTGAGGAAAGCCATCTGGGAAGTTGTGTTCAAGCTTGCTCCCAGGAATATAATCTGTTGGCAGGGTACTAGGTGAGATTTCTTTTCATTTACGGTGTACCCCAGTGAGGTTAGAAGTTTCTTTACGAATGCCAGATGTTTTAATAGCAAGTCCTAGCTTTCTGTCTGAATCAGACAATCGTCCAAGTATGGGTATATTTGAATATTTCTCTGCCTGCAAAATACAATGGCTGGAGCCAGACACTTTGTTAATAACCTGGGCGCAGTAGATAAGCCAAAGGGAACTGCAGAGAACTGATAGTGCATGGAGCCTGCCCTGAAGCATAGATATTTCCTGCAAGATTCCGTTATTGGAATGTGCAGGTAAGCTTCCACTAAGTCTAAGGTTGCCAACCAGCCATCTTTGCCTAGCATAGGAAGCAGCTGTTGAAGTGTCAGCATCTTGAATTTTGGGATCACCAGGAAAGTGTTGAGAATTGAAAGATCCAGGATAGGACACCAGGAGCTGTCTTTTCTGGGTACCAGGAATAGTCTGGAGTAGAAACCCTGACCCCTTTTTTCTACTGGAACTGGCGGAATAGCTCTAATGTTGAGCGGGGAAAGAACTTGGTTTTGAACCTCTGCCTACTGGTTTGGAGGAAGGTCTGGAAACCCGCTTGGAGTTGGCAGTGAATGGAAATAAAATTTGTACTCCTGGGATATAATGTTGAGGACCCATTGGTCCTGAGTGATGGACATCCAGTTTTTTGCATGAAGGGCATGTTTTCCTCCTAGGGGCACAAGCAATTGGGCAGGGCTGGGAAGTAGAATTGAGAAGTCATTGTGAACTTTTTCCATAGGGAGGTGGCTTACCACTCCCTGTTTTAGGGGTGGGAGCACTCCATTGCTTAGATCTCTGCATACCCTGAGACTGTAGTCTGGGTGGTCTGTTTCCCCTTGGTCTTGTTTGGGAAGGCCTGGAAGAGACTAGAAAGGACCAGTGTTTTGAAGGGCAATGCCTACTGAATCAAGGTGGTTGCACTTGTAAGAATTCTTTAACAGTTTGCATAGATTTAGCTTTTTCTTCCATCTTTTTAAGAACTTCTTCTGCTTTGGTGCCAAACAAAACGTCCTTATTTAAAGGAGAGTCTAGTAATTTGGATTTGACATGATCTGGCAAGGTCTGCTCCTTCAGCCAAGCATGTCTTCTTAGTACAGAGCCAGTGACTGCAGCCCTGCAAGATGCTTCTAGGGCATCAAAACCACACTGCAAATTATGCTTACTAACTTGGTTTGCAGAATGCATAAGCTCTTGCAAATCTTTATTTTCTGCACAATCTGGAAATATTACCATTTTTTGTTTAATGAGATCCATAATATGTTGCTGGTACTTCAGCATGTGAAACTGGCAATTCAATGCCCTGATAGCAAGAGTTGCAGAGGTATATACCTTCTTACCCCATCTGTCTAAAGCACTGGAATCCCTGTCCAAATGGGTAGGATGTTTGGCTGCAGTAGCCTTAATACCTTTAAGTCCCTGGGAAATTATCTCTGGATCAGCAGTAGGATTCTTGAAAAGAAACTTGTTGGAATCAGAGACTCTGTAGTACCTGTCCAGTTTCCTGGGGGCTGGAGGTAAGGTGCCTGGAGTAAGGCTGAATTCCAAGAAAACATCATCCACAACATCTAGGACAGGGGGAATAGCTAAAGGCCTGTGCTGAGGTAGCTCTAAAAATTCTCTGAGTCTCTTTTTGGACTGAGGATAGTCTTGGCATTCCCAATGGAAATGCTCTCTTAAAGTAGGCAAGGTTGAACCAAAAGAGAAATCCTCTGGAGGGGAGGCAGAGGGAATGGATTCCTCTGCATCTGAATCCTCATAGGCTGATAAGGGCATGTCCTGATAATCAGAAAGGTCAGAGTCATCAGACTCCTGGTCTGTAGAATCTGAAGGCAACTGAATTCATTGTCTCTTAGCAGGGGAAGGCTGGCTTCCCCTAATTAGCGTTATAAGGTCTTCAGCCATTCTAAGCATTTGTTTTATGGCATGGGAGCCTGAGCATGCACTTTGGTCGCCTGTTTTCTAGGCGTAGTGTGTACTCTGGGCCTAAGAAACTCGGTAGTTGTGGCTAAAAAAGAAGTCGTTGGTTTGATTTGAACATGGGTAGGTTGGAAAACACCCTCAGCAGCCAGTGCCTGCACAGCAGCTCCGGACCCAAACAAGGTAGAGACATTCGCTGGTTCCATAATCGAAGAAGCATCTTGCGGCATACTGGACACTGAATGGGTCCCAGCAGAGACCTGCAAATCCATAGAAGTGGGCATCAGGGGATGCAAAGGCGCCTCACTGAGTACCAGTGGACTTGGCAGTTTTGGACCTATGTGGTCTGTGTCTGTCTTTATCCTTATGTTTTTTCAGAAGATCAGTAGTCGCAAAATATGGAGATCAAAAGCGAAAGAATTTAGCAACAAAAATAGCCTGACGATGAATGGTTCGGGCATTAACCAAGGCACAAAACCGACAGCGAGGGACGTCATGGTCTGGGCCTAAACGGGTGAAGCAATAAGAATGAAAATCTCTGTGAAGTATTTGCTTTCCACAGGCAAGACAATTGTTAACTTTTTCTGACATCGGTTAGAGCATAAAAAGGATCCCCACTGGGGTACTTAGCTTTAGAAGACTTCAGGATTATCAACTCGAATAACGAAAATTTCAGGTAGCGGCTGACCGGCACTTGCGAACTGCTTCTGCTTCGGGCTCCTCCTCGGCAAGAAAGACTGATGTAATGGAGTCGGCTGCCTGTTTTTATACCCCTGATGACCTGACATCATGAAAAAGCGACAGCATCCGACGCAGAAATACTAAGACTCTGGTATTCGGGTCGACTGAGGGCTACCTGCAGGCAGATAACCCAAGTGTGATGACTGCAACAGTGAAACACGAAGATCATCAACCACTGCAAAAACAAACAGGCCCAGAGATAGTAAATCTGAACTGGGATAATACTAAAGCTACTAGCCTACACTCTTTTAGACAGTAAACACTACAGAAATGTTTATCACAGCAGTGAGCCACAAAATGAAAGTTTTAAACAGATAAAGGAGCAAGGAGACTCTATAGAATGCTTTTAACTGCAAACAAATCAGTTATATGATACACTCCTTGGCAGGAAATCAGAACAAACAAATATGTGCTTAACAAGTAGGGAAAATTTCCCCTTAATACCTTTCACACAGTGAAACTAGCTAAAAAGCTTTACAAACAGTGTGATAGTAAAAACCTATTTATCAGGCCCTGTAAGGCAGACAATTTTAGTTTAACCATGCAGATTAGTTAATAGCAATAAAATACAGTAAAAAGTATGCAGCAGGCAATAAAAAGTGCTACATATAAATTGCTAGAAGCAATAACTAGTAATAATAAGCAAAAAAAAAAAAAAAACCAGGATATTTATTGTTATATATCTCAGATCAGAGTTGTAGTCAAAGCCCCTCCTCCACTCGGCTCAGTGTGTATAGAGTACCACTCCGATCTGAGATATATAAGAATAAGTATCCTGTTTTTTTTTTGCTTATTATTACTAGTTTGCCTGCTGCATACTTTTTACTGTATTTTATTGCTATTAACTAATCTGTGTGGTTAAACTAAAACTGTCTGCCTTACAGGGCCTGATAAATAGGTTTTTACTGTCACACTGTTTGTAAATCATTTTAGCTAGTAGATAGATAGATAGATAGATAGATAGATAGATAGATAGATAGATAGATATCATACACACACACATATATCAGCTCTATGGTCACACCAACAAGAAGGAATGCAACATCTGAGAAACCAAGTGAATCACTGCTGGTCTACACAAAGAAACCACATCAGCTACTATTCTGTATGGAAAACAGCAAATGGGGAGTTTACTATTAGCAATCTGTACTCAGTCAGACAGATCCCCACACAGCTTGTACCAGATGATGTTTAGAGAAGCTTTTCAGAGATGCTAAAGACATAGGTCTAGAGCTTTGACATTAATTAGAAACAGTAAAAAGGTACAGTTTAGCAAAGAATAGCTGAGGCTTGATCAAAAATTTAACCCAAGTAGAGTTAACTACTTTTCATGTCAAGAATTCTGGACATGTACATGAAAGCAAAATGCATGCAGGATAGAAGTGTGCATTTAACCTCCCCTTGAGGGGACTGTCGTACAATATTACTGTTCACAATCAAACATATTATTGTGTTCTTCAATGTCAGTGACAGTGTCCCTTAATTCTGGACAGTTGCAACCCTACAAGTAGTCCAAGACTGATTGTATAGGACCAGTAAAATAATCTGGCCTTCTGTGTATAAATGAAAACCTGCAGTACTCTTGGCCTGTTAGTGGAACTGAAGAAACTAAACAGATACAGAAGTGAAGATCTGGATGGGATCTCCTAGATGGCTTGGACAGTAGGGTCCTGAAGGCTGAAGGCAGAGAAGCTTCTCTTATAGATAAGACCTGTGCAAAGGAAACCAGACTTGTTGAGCCAGAAATGAAAATCATTCTTGATCTATACAACTCTACTTTCTGAATAAATCCAAGAATCACAAGAAATAGAGAGACAGCATGCAGGTGCCCTGGGCTCCATTTTTTGGACAATTGCATTCTTGGGACATTCTTTCAGTGAGAGGAGTATGATGATATTTGGCACTTATCAAGGAGGAAAAAAGGTTGCAATAATGTTTGCTCCAGAAACAGAACAACTTCCACACTATTGATGGAAGGTGGACCACTCCTGTGGCAACAGAATGCAATGACTGAGCCTGTCCACTAGATAAATTACTTCCTCAGAAATGTGGTTTGGTGTAAGTAAGTGGCTAGTCAATGTAGCCCATTCCTATATACTCATTGATCCCCAACAAGGGGAAAAGGAGTGGGTTCCCCCTTTTTTGTTGATGTACTCCAGACTGTTGTCTCATCTCCAGTAAACTAACATGTACACTGGTCTACGACTAAGACCACAAACCTTGGACAGTCTGCCCTTGATGATACCCCATACAGTTAGTTTCTGTTTGTGCAGCCACCACATGAGATAGACTTTGGAAATTTTTATTTGTAGAGCCATGGCATCTGAAACTTGAGACCATCGTACTCAGATCCTGCTAAGGTATTCTCATCTAAAACATCTTGAAAAGCAATATGTAAAAGGTCACTTTCATTAACCTCAAGGCTCTTAGACAAAGTACAGCTGTGCAGTTAACTATGTCTACTGGAATCCATCCTAGTAAGAGCTCCTGAGTGCAGTGACACACCAAGTATAACAGGTGACCATGCTACTCTTACCCAGCCCAATCTCTACCCTGAATGAAGTAGGTCTTTAGTTCCTATATAGTGTCAAGGATATTAAATGGAGCTGAGAGGTATAACTGAGAATAAAAAAAAAATAATACTGACAGGTTGCTTTATCACTCACGTTTCAATCATACCAGAATGTCACATTCAAATGCAGTGACAGGAGTAAAGTGGCAAGTACTATTACACATGTGGAACTGCACTTCAGGGACATTAATTAATTTTTTTTCTTCATAACGTATGTATTTCAATTAATCCAAAGTAAAATAGTACTGCCTTTACAAACATGCCAAGCAGGCCAGTCTTCTAGTACCATGCAACAGCTTGGGTTTCCTGCCTCTCTTGGAAGATCTATAAAAAGTGATTTATTAGTTTTCTACAAGTAGACTACTACATACTGGTTTGGAATGCTTGCTGCAAATTAGGATGCGAGAGAATTTCACTGTTCATGTGTGAACTCAGATTTGATGAATATCATGTCTGCTATCATGAGAGTTTACTTCCATTGCTAAATAGAGATCAGCCATGATATGTCATCAAGAAGTGCAATTAATTGTTTGATACAAATTATTGCTCAACTATATTTTAAGCAACAATTAATATGAAATTAAACTGAAAAAACATTTAGGCTATTAATGTACTGTATTCAACACTGAAATATCCATGACAATTAGGAAGACAATTAATTTACATTTTGGTACTATGACAGCATAACTTTGTGCAAGACTAGCTGCTACAGATGCGAGTGTTAAGGATGTCAGTACCTGTCCAACACCATTACTATCACATTGCTATCACACTGTCATTCAGCTTAACACTTGCAACAAAAAGCTATTAACTTCCACTACCACTTCTCTGTACAAGTTATTTCATACATCTGCATTCATGCCTCATGCAAAGGAATATGTCAGAAGTGAAGTGGTGCTTACCTTTTTGTATTTGTGTGGAAAAGTAAACCTTTCAATCATGTTTTGTACAGCTCCACGGTTCACATTCCCTAGTCGGTCCTCCAGCTGGAGTAGTTCCTGAAAGAGCAGCAAACAGACAACATGTGAACACCTCAGCACACTTAGTGACAATTATAAGGTAACCAATAATACAGCAAATGAACATCTCACCACACCTAGTGACAATTATAAGGTAACCAATAATACAGCAAATGAACATCTCAGCACACTTAAGTGACAATTAGAAGGTGACCAATAATACAGCAAATGAACATCTCAGCACACTTAGTGACAATTATAAGGTGACCTATAATACAACAAATGAACATCTCATAACACTTAGTGACAATTAGAAGGTGACCAATAATACAACAAATGAACATCTCAGCACACTTAGTGACAATTATAAGGTGACCAATAATACAACAAATGAACATCTCATAACACTTAGTGACAATTAGAAGGTGACCAATAATACAACAAATGAACATCTCACCACACTTAGTGAAAATTAGAAGGTGACCAATAATACAGCAAAAGAACATCTCAGCACAGTTAGTGACAATTAGAAGGTAACCAATAATACAGCAAATAAACATCTTGCCACACTTACTGACAATTAGGTGACAATAACATAGCAAATGAACATCTCACCACACTTAGTGACAATTAGAAGGTGACCAATAACACAGCAAATGAACATCTCACCACACTTAGTGACAATTAAAAGATGACCAATAATACAGCAAATTAACATCTCAGCACATTTAAGTGACAATTAGAAGGTAACCAATAATACAGCAAATAAACATCTTGCCACACTTACTGACAATTAGGTGACAATAACATAGCAAATGAACATCTCACCACACTTAGTGACAATTAGAAGGTAACCAATAACACAGCAAATGAACATCTCACCACACTTAGTGACAATTAAAAGATGACCAATAATACAGCAAATTAACATCTCAGCACATTTAAGTGACAATTAGAAGGTAACCAATAATACAGCAAATGAACACCTCAGCACACTTAGTGACAATTATAAGATGACCAATAATACAGCAAATGAACATCTCACCATACTTTGTGAGAATTAGAAGGTGACCAATAACATACCAAATGCACAAAATTTGAACCTCTTACCACACTTAGTAATGGTTTAATTTGTCCAAGTCTTTTCAGTTTCTATTACCATGATGGGAATGGACCCCATTCCAAAGTCAAAGTACAATTAAAGTTCATGAAATTATTATTTCAATCTTTCATATTAGCCAAAAGTATTCTTTGTACAGTGTGCCAAGAATTAACATCTACTGCAATTCATACAGAGTTACATGTATCAGTAACATATCTAAAATACAAATGTAAATTATTTTTATAAAACCCATTACTCCTACTACTATTGGAACTTCTGGGTATCCTTCTTCTATATTGACCTCATTTCTGCCTGCAAATCTTGGTATTTTATGACTATGTGTCTCTCTCCCTACGTAAGGCACAGTAATCACAGGGTGTAGCAATTTCAACGAATAATGATACTTTTGTCATGCATGCATAGACTACTAAATCTTGTTTTCTCACATTACTTTTTTGAAGTGTTAGCAATGGGTGATACCATGTGATATAAACTCAATCATTCTCTAAAAATGATTTGTGACTCATGTTTCCAATGCTCTCAGCTACTTCAGTATTGTAATGTTTGCACAATCCCCAACACAACAGTGTTGGCACATTAATATGCCTTTCAGTATACAAGCCCTCTACCATTAGTGTAGCACACCCAGAAACAAAATGTGCGACTGTTTCCAGTTCTGTTTTACAGAACTTGCATTTGTCTGTTTCTCTCACTTGTTCAATGCACTTGCAAAGTAAAGTGTACATAGTCCACTATCTTGGGCTGTCAATATTAACCTTTCATCTTTTGGTTTAAATTCTTCTCTCTTTAACCATTCCTGCATCAGATATCAACATGAGGTTGCTCCAGGAGTTTTCTATACTTGCAACTATATTTGTGCATTTTCCATATTTCTTGCCTTCTCATCTGATCCTTCTTCTTATATTCTTTTTATTTTTTTGCACATTCAGATGCTGCCTGATTTTTGTCTACTTCTGGTTTAGTTTCCATTCCTGCTTGACACTGATATACTTCTCCTGAACTAAGTAGGGAAGTCATCTTAAACTTGTCCTCCTCATGTTTTAAAACTTTCACTATGTTTGGATCTGCTGAAGTCAGCAAATATGTATACATTCTGATGATTGCAGATCTATACCTGTAATCAATTTCGAGAAGGCCCACATTTCATTCAGAACAATGAATATATAATCTTGGTATACACTGAATTTTAAATATCATTTGATAAGCATGAAGCATTTTTCTTGTATTCCTGTCCAACTGATCCAATACCTTTTCAGGCCAATACATCACCCCAAAACTGAAAGTTAGAAGAGGAAGAGCAAATTGGTTTATAGCTTGGACTTTGTTCCTAGATGTCAGGGCTGTTTTCAGTATTAATTTTGGTCTTCCAAAATATGCCTGAGTTTTGTTCACATTTGCTCATGTTTTATTGTCAATCCTTCATCAATTCCCAAATATTTATACACTCCCTCCTGTTCAGATTCCTTTATATTACATTCCTGTCCCAGACTGTTATTTTCTTTGTACTGCAGCGTTCCTGCTTTAAATGTTGCTTTTGCACATTTATCAAGACCAAACAACATTCTTATATCATCTGAGAAAGTTTTAATGAGTTGCAGTTGTGCTTTCAGCTCCTAATCTGATGAACTAAACAGTTTTAAATCATTCACAAAAAAGAAGATGAGAGGTCTTTACACTTGGTTGTTGTCTGGGAGCCAAACTGTAACCATGACCTAATCTATTAACCAGACAGCCTAGTGGGTTAAGGGCCACGCAAAAGAGCAGAGGTGGTATTCACCCTGGAATATCCCCCTTTTAATTTTTATCCCTAGGATAATAATTTGTTCTTTATCACAGCTTAGCTGCAAAGTGGTTTGCCACTGTTTCGTGGTTACTGTAATGTAACTGATCAATGTAGGGTGTACTCATACATCTGTAAGCACATTTTTATCCATGAATGTGGGATGCTGTCAAATGCTTTTTTGTAATCTAGCCATGCCATACTTCGATTATTTCCCTTTTTACAATTCTCCATTATGACTTTATTTAATACCAAATTATCCTCTCTCATATGACTTTTGTTACCTTTTTGTTCTATTGCCATGATTACAGTCATTTAGAAGGTAACTCAACCTCTGTCAGCATCACTTCAAGTATATAGTCTGTAGATTGTCAGAAGGCAAGCTATTGGTCTACATTTTTTAGGATAGCTTGCAGGTTTGCTCACGAGGAGGAGTATAATTTTTTCCTGTTATTAACCAGGTTGGTGTCTGTTCGGGATGAGTATATAAGTATTTGTTACTCAGAGCTAAATCTTCGTGTAAAGATGTTAAAACTTCTAGCCAGAAGTTAGGCACCACATCTGGAACTAGGATTTTCCAGTTATGAGCTTTCTTAATTTTGCTTCAATTTCTCTGGCTGTTACTTCATCCCATTTCATATCCTGTACATTTGAACATCTTACTGTTTCGTTTACTACTTCTGTCTGTTCAGCATCTTTGTTATGTTTCAAAGGGTCTTCATAGAAGTTTCTCCAAAAATGTGTCTTTTTTTGGGGGGGGGGGGTTCTATTCCTTTTGCTTTGTTTCCCAATTCTCTATAAAACTTTTTTGGGTCCTCAAGTAATTGCTCATTTTGTATTTTCCTTTATATTCATCTGCATATCTTATTTTTTTTGCCTGTTTTTCTGCCTGTGCTGATATCTTTAGTTTATTATTTGTTATAGTGTACTATAGATCCTGGTCTGTTCTGATACAGCACATTGTTTTAATCATGTCTATCTTTCTAAGTACTTTTGTTGACCTGTTCCCTCTTTCATACCCTTCTAACAGGGACAGTTCTTGTCTTAATTGCTTTATAGTTTTCTCTATTCAAAGCTTCCATGATGGCATTTGATTTCTCCCTTCTTTTCCCTTACTGGTCTGCATTTTTGTGGTAAGACTTTATCTGTTATTAATTTACCTTCACAGTAATATATCCTATTTTCTTCTGCTATATCACATGAATTTCTGTAATAGTCTTGATTACTGTGTTCACCTGTTTTATCAAGCTTCTATCATTTTGGTTCTTCCTGACTTTCTGTAGTCTATTTCTTTCATCAATCTTAATATGTCTAATCATCTCTATTAAATCAAGCAACACTCTTTCCTTAGATGATTTTCTTCTAAACTGAGGGCATATTCTTTGCTCTCTGTTTTCTCCGGGCATTCTAGAGAAAGTTCCAGAACATCTTGCTGTGACGTACTCTCTTCAGATGCATCCAGCATCATCCACTGCTCTTTCATGTGGGAACTCACTGGCCTATCACTGCAGAACATTGACTGCTTGAGAGTTGCCACCGTTTCCTGCTCCTTCCCTTGAAGAGCAACTCCAACTGAACTTTTGTACTGGTTTCTTACTAAAGGCTCCAGAGTATCCTCATTTTGCAATGAACAGATTAATTTTGCAATAAACAGATGCTTCCCATTCTACCTGTTTCTCCTTAATTTGGGGACTCAATTTTTCCATCATGCTGTGACACTATCAAAGTTGGATTTTCCTACACTAAACCAGTCATGTTGTAAGTAATCCATAACTTCAGTTTCTATTTCTTTAACTTCTCCATTACTACTCCTCTGTTCTACTTCCCACTTTGTTTATTTTTTTGTATTGTAAAATTTTCCATATCCATATGTCTTTGCCTATACTTCTTTTCAAATATCTTTAATTCTGTATTTTTTGTACTGATTAGTTTTGCTTTCCCCTTTGCATAAATAATACAGCATAATAAATCTCTTTATTTCCCATGTCCACATGTCTTCTTCAGATGTCTCCCACTCCATCAGTTTCTCCTTAATATGGGGACTCATTGTTCCAGAATGCTATGACATAACCTGTGCTTGACTTTCTACACTAAATTGTTTAATTTGCAAGTATTCCATAACTTCAGCTTCTGTTCTACATTCCCCCTTTGTGATCTTATTTTTTGTATTGTGACATTTTCTACACCTGGGTACCGTTGCCTGTATTTCTCTTCAAATATCTTTGAAGAGGCTTTTTTGTATTAATTCGTTTGGCTTTCTCCCTTATGTAAATATTGCACCATATCAGATATCGTTTTCTTTCCCATTCCCATGTTTCTTTTTTACTTCTTTCAAAACTCTAGGTTTTGTTCTTTATATTTCTGTCACTTCTTTTTCCAAGCAGTGCAAAGTTTCTTTGTCTGTGTAATGTTTTTCATCGATCTGTTATATTAATGAAAACAAATTTGCATGTGACGCTTTAGACAGTTTTTCCTTGTGCAAGTATTTTTTCTTTCCTCTATGTTCTCTCTTAATCTTTTTGAATATTTTCTATCTATAAATTCTGGGCTTCTTGCATAATAGTAACAATATCTAATTTCTTCCCTATCCTCAACAGTCCACTCTGTCGTCTTTCAGTTTTTGTGCGGACTGCTACTCCCTTCTACAAAAGGAGGGCCATCCCCTACGTCTAGCCTAACCCCATTCTAGGAATATTTCTGTGTCTTGAGGATTCTCTGCTGTCATTTTTTCCAGTCCTGGCACCAGTGTGCATACCAGGATTGGGCACTTTTTTATCCTGGGACTTGTGCACCCAGCTGTCCTTTTTATTTTTTTTAACCTACCTCTGTCTGCAATAGATGCTATATACAACATGTCTATATATCGATGTCATCTTGGTTATACAACATGTCTATATATCGGTGTCATCTTGGTGAGATTTTGCGAAAACAGGGCCCACAAAGTGATGGTACTCACCAAGACTTGAGAATGAATTCAGTTCCACCAATAGTATTCTCTTTTTCGTGCTGATTTAGTGGCAATTATAAGGTGACCAATAATACGTCAAATGTAAGATATCTGAACATCTCACCACACTTGGTGACAATTATAAGGTGACCAACAATACTGCCAAAAAATAATATTTCATTTACTTCTTTTTTTTAGTTCAAGTTTAAAACATAGAAACTTCAGTTAAAAAACATGGCTAAATGTACAACATACTCATAAGGTTAGATTGTACTAACATCTTCCAGATACCTTTTCCGAAAAAGTCATATTTAGAGAAAGTTTGGTTTATATTTGATAATTGCTATATTTTCCTTTCCTCTACTTACTAGTATGATCTCATAGTTCTCTGAAAATCTTTACTCCTGAGGTGTTCACGTCTGTTAGCTCTTTGCTACAGAGTTATTAATGTGGTATTTTTTTATATTTGATTGGTTTTAAGTAAGAGGGCATAGCTGGAAAAGACCATTGCACGGGTGTATCTGGGGCATAAGATGCATCTTTTAATTTCAGCATGCTGTAATCAGTGAAACATATACCATATAAAGTACAGTTTTGTACCTACCATAAATGTAGATGTCCGATAGGTATGCATCTGCAGTCATAACATATGGGTTGTCCTGCCTCAGGCAGCCCTTTCTTCGGCCGGATTCCAAAGTCTGGGTCTGGCCTCGGCTGATGTCGCACTTTCCCCGACGTCAGAGCGTCTGGGGTATAAAAGCATCAGCCGACGCCATCTTCCTCAGTGTTTCTTGCCCCAGATGCCAGGTGCCCTCTAGGAAGGCCAAATTTGGAGGAATGCAGTAAAATTCCAAACATTTTCCAAAAAATATATATACATATATATACAAACAAATACACCATAATAGATCCCCCAGCTAGCTAATGGAGGGGTAAGTACCCTAGGAATACCACAGAGGGGAAGGAGGGAGGGTAACCCTGACTGCAGATGCATACCTATCGGACAGCTACATTTATGGTAGGTACAAAACTGTACTATGTCCTTCAAGGATGCATCTGCAGTCATAACATATGGGTAGAATACCATAGCCAATCTGTGGGAGGAGGTACTAAGAAAAGGATGGTGTAGTTAAGATCCCCTGCAGGACTGCTGTAGCAAAACCCGCTCTGGATCTGGAGTATAAAGGTAAATTGTAATGTTTGGCAAATGTATGCACGGAGTTCCATGTAGCAGCTTCTAAAATGTCCTTGGTAGCCACCCCTCTTAGGAAGGCTGTAGTGGTGGCTGTGGCCCTTGTTGAATGAGGCCTGATGTTTGCAGGAACTGTCTTTCCATGAAAGGAGTAACAAAATCGAATGCAATTTCCTATCCACTTTGAAATTGTCTGTTTGGAAACTGCTTTTCCTTGTACCCCAACAGCATATGCTACAAGGAGTTGGTCAGTTTTTCTGAAACTTTTGGTTCTGTCCAAGTAGTAGCGTAGTTGTCTGTGTATATCCAGAGTGTGTAGAAGTTTTTCCCCTCTATTTTGTGGATTTGGGAAGAATGTAGGCAAGTGAATAGCTTGGTTCAGGGATACCCTAGATACCACCTTTGGCATAAAAGTAGGATTGGTGAAACTCTGTCCCGATGGAAGATAAGAAATGGCTGTACTGCCATTAAAGCTTGTAACTCAGATACTCTTCTTGCTGAAGTTATGGCCAGAAGGAATGCAGTTTTCCAAGACAGAAACTGTAGATCCGCCGATGCTGCTGGTTCAAAGGGAGGAAGTGTTAGTTTCTCCAGCACAAAGTTGCGATCCCAAGTAGGTAAAGGGGGTTTTCTTGGAGGATTGATGTTTTTGATCCCTCTCAGAAATTGCCTGAGGAGAGGGTGCGAGAAGATAGGTGGATTCACATTGTATTCTGCTGAAATTGCTGAGGCATGAATCTTAATGGAAGAATAGGACAGTCCGTTGTGGAACAATTCTGCTAAGTATTCCAGAATATGTGTCATACTCGCCACTGTCACATCTAAGCCTTTTGTTGTGTTCCAAATGAGAAATCTTTTCCATTTTGCTGAGTATGTCTTCCTTGTGGAAGGCCGGCGAGCTTCCATAATAATGCCCTTTACTCTCTGTGATAAGTTATTGTGAGGGGGATTTATGGAATTTTCCAGGCAGTTAGTTGCAATGTTTTCAAGTTGGGATGCATGATCTTGAAGTTGTTCTGCGTCAGAAGAAGAGGCCATAGGGGGAGAGGCCATGGTTTCGCCTGTGACATGCTTCTCAATAGTGGGTACCAGTGCTGCCTTGGCCAGTCTGGAGCTATCAGAATCACTCTTGGCTGTTCCGCCCTGATCTTCAGTAAAACCTTGGACATTAATGGGAGAGGTGGGAAGGCATATACTTTTAGAGCTTTCCAGCTGAAAGAGAGGGAGTCCACCCTCCAAGCTTTTGGGTGGTATGTCCTTGAGCAGAATGTCTTCAGTTGATGGTTGTGGGGGGAGGCGAACAGATCTATCTCCGGCTTTCCCTATGCTTTTGTTAAGAGTAAGAAGATATCTGGGTGCAGCATCCATTCGTGTGCATCCATGGTAGTTCTGCTTAAGCTGTCTGCCAGTACATTTTCTTTCCCTGGCATGAACTGGGACTGTAGTTGGATATTGAGTTTCAGGCACAGCTCCCATAGATTCATAGTCAGCCTGCATAGAGGGTAGGAATGTGTGCCTCCCTGCTTGTTTATGTACCACATGACTGTGGTGTTGTCTGTCCTTATTAACAGGTGGCCTTGATGGAGGAAAGGTTTGAAAGCCTCGATTGCATGTATCACTGCCAGCATTTCCTTTTGGTTTATGTGCATGCGCAGCTGTCCTTGAGACCATAGGCCTTGGATACATTTGCCCTCCATGTGTGCTCCCCATCCTCGGTCCGAAGCGTCCGTGGTGATGGTTTGCTTTGTTCTTGGTTTGTTGAAAGGCAACCCTCTGTTGGACTGGCAGGCATGAGCCCACCACAGGAATTTCTTTTGAAGGCAAGGAATGATTGGTATCAAAGTTTCCAAACTGTGACTGTGCTGAGACCATACACTCCTTAGGTACCATTGTAATTTTCTCATATGCAGCCTGGCCTGTGGAATCAGAATTATGCAGGATGCCATGTAACCCAGGGCCTGCAGGATTTTCCTTGCAGTTAGCTGAGTTTGTCTTGTCAGATTCATGAAGTAATCCGGAAGTTGTTTTGTTTTTCTTCTGTGAGAAAGGCCATTTGGGTGGTTGTGTCTAGATCTGCACCCAAAAAGGTTATCCTTTGGGATGGAACAAGTCTTGATTTTTGGATGTTGACTGTGTATCCCAAGGCCTGTAGTAGGTGGATGGCATATGCCAAGTCCTTTATCAAATTTTCCTTGTTGTCCACTTGTATAAGGCAGTCGTCCAGATATGGGTAGATTTGAATCCCCTGAAGTCTGCAGTGTGCAATTACTGATGCCAGGCATTTCGTGAATACTCTGGGCACAGTAGATAAGCCAAAGGGCAATGCTGAGAATTGATAATGCTCTGATCCTGCAAGAAATCTGAGGTGTCTTCTGCAACTTGGTCAAATAGGGACATGCAGGTATGCCTCCTTGAGATCTAGAGTCACCAGCCAAGACTCCTTGCCCAGCATGGGAAGAAGTTGCTGTAGGGTCAGCATCTTGAATTTTGGCACAATGAGGAAAGTATTCAGTGCGGACAGGTCGAGAATAGGCCTCCATTGATTTTATTTTCTTGGAACAAGGAATAATCTGTAGTAGAATCCTTGACCTTGTTTTGAAAGAGGTACCTTTTCTATGGCTTTCATTTGAAGTAAGTTGTTGATCTGCTTTAAAGCCTCAGCCCTCTGATTTGGTGGCAGGTTTGGCATTCCGTTTCTTCTTGGCAAAGTGTGGAAGTGGAACCTGTATCCTTTGTCTATTATTTGCAGTGTCCATGTGTCCCTTGTAATATAATGCCAGTTTTTTGAGAATAAAGAAAGCTTTCCTTAAGGGTGCTTCCAATTGAGCCCTGGTAGGCGGAATCAAAGTGAAGTCATTGTGTCTGTCCTGGTGTAGTAGTTGTTGTTGCTGTTGCTGCACTACCTCTCTGGTTGGTAGGCTGCCACTGACGGCCTCTGTAGGAGCCCCTAGCTTGCCCTCTACCTCTGGGACGCCTGTTCCTGCCTCTCTGGGCTCTGTCCGAGTCTGGAAAGGACCAATTCTTAGTAGGCCAGTTTCTGCTGAATCTCGGTGGTTGTACTTGCAGAAAATCCTTAACTGTTTGCACAGATTTAGCCTTTTCTTCAAACTTCTTTAAGACCTCCTGAGCAGAGGAGCCAAATATTTTTTGTTTTTCCATTGGAGCATCCAGGAGTTTAGCTTTAACATGGTCTGGCAGAGATTGTTCCTTCAGCCAGGCATGCCTACAAATAACTGCCCCAGTCATAGCTGACCTACATGAAGCCTCCAGTGCATCATAACCACACTTTAAGAAATTATTACTAACCTGCTGTGAGTTATGTACCAGATCCTGAAGGGATTTACGGTCAAGGGGTTCAGAAGAAGAAAGTTTCTTATTCAGTTCATCTAACAAATACTCTTGGTACTGTATCATATGAAATTGACAATTTAATGCCCTCACAGAAAGAGTTGCAGAAGTATATACCTTCTTTCCCCATCTCTCTAAAGCTCTAGACTCCCTTTCAGAAGGTAGAGGATTTTTGGCAGTGGCAGCTGCAACCCCTTTAGGGCCCTGAGAAATAGTATCTGGGTCTGCGGAATGGGCCTTATACAGATGAAAATGAGAATCCGGGACCCTGTAGTATCTATCAGGTTTGGCAGGTGCCGGGGGGAGAGTATCAGGGGCTGTACTAACATCATTGTACACATCATCAATAACATTCAAAACAGGAGGTACAGCTAAGGGCCTATGTTGAGGCAAATGCAAAAAGGTCCTTAATCTCTTTCTAGAATCAGAGAATTCCTGACCCTGCCATTGAAAATGCTATCTCATGGAATGTAGAGTCTCACCAAAAGAAAACTCTTCAGGAGGGGAGGCCGAAGGAATAGATTCTTCAGCATCAGAATCCTCATAGGGTGAATAAGCCTCCTCCTGGTGGTCTGTTAACTCAGATCCATCCGTGGACTCATCTGAAGAGTGTTGGTCAGAGGGCTCAGTCCTGGGTCTTTTGTCTGGTGGTGGGTGAGAGCCCCTGTCCGGGTGAGGCTGAGAACCTCTAATTAAAGAAATAAGATCCTCTGCAAGGCTGAGGATCTGAGAACTAGAAGAAGAAGGTCTCTGGGAGGTAGTTTTGGGAGGCAAAGCTTTGGAAAGTTTGGCAGCTTTAGCCCTGGAAAAAGCCTTAATGGACATGAAAGCAGGGGGTCTAGCTGCCCCACGTGCAGGAGTAGATTTGTCCAAAGGTATGGTGTCGGATATTTCCTGGACACTGGTTTTGGTAGGTAGCTCAGTAGCCGACTCAGCCGGGGCCTCCAGGGCCACGGTGGTTGGTTGAGTGGATTCGGTTAAAGGAAGCTCTGAGGACTCGGTTTCGGCCGAAACCGAGACACTCGCGGTAGGCCTTACCGTGGTTTCAGCCGAAACCGCGGGCCGCGAGTGTCAGTCCTTGTCCTTCCGTTTTTTCACCAAATGCGATGTCGGAGTCTCCGACGGCATCTTATATGCAAAATTAGCCCCAAAGAATTCTTCTGCAAACTCCGACCGACGTCTAAGAGTTCGTCGGTTGAAGCAAGCACAGGCTGAACAGGCCGAGACGTCGTGGTCTGGGCCTAAGCAAGGGAGGCAGTAAGAGTGGAAATACTTATGAGGTATTTGTTTCCCACAAGTTAAACAATTATTTACTTTATCTGACATCGGCTGAGGCAAGAAAGAGTCCCCAACGGGGTACTTAGCTTTTTCGAAGTCTTCGGTAGCTGAATTTCTTCTTATCACAGGATCTGACCGACCGGCACTTGCGAATTGCTTCTGCTTCGGGCACCGCGTGGCAAGAAAGACTGAGGAAGATGGCGTCGGCTGATGCTTTTATACCCCAGACGCTCTGACGTCGGGGAAAGTGCGACATCAGCCGAGGCCAGACCCAGACTTTGGAATCCGGCCGACCAAAGGGCTGCCTGAGGCAGGACAACCCATATGTTATGACTGCAGATGCATCCTTGAAGGACATCATGCAGTTACATACATAACACACTTACTGAGACGCACACAGATAATCCCACTGTAAAAGAATACACAGTCAAAATGGAAAATTGTCACTTCTAATAACAAACAAACAGGTGATACATAGCATGCCAATGGAACAGATTAAAATGCTTTTAGTCCAACACACCCTTCCCTCTCTATCAAACACAAAGTTTAAGAGGACATATGCAGCACCAAGACTGTTCTGTCAGTGAAAACATAGTTTCAAAATCTACATCAAAGCACAAGTGTGTGCACAGAGAAAGAGGATGTGGGGCATATTACAGTGTCTTGGTGCAGGATACACATGGTTTGGGAAGAAGGGATCTGAAAAACTCTGCCGAGTCATTGTGCTTCTCCAATCTAGTTTTAGTAATTAGGAGTAACTGCTAAATCCCAGTGTCAGACTCCTGGCTGCAAAGAAACAACATACCAATAAGAAAGGGTCAATCAGCCAATGTAATACCATTTAATGTACATCACAACATCAGATGGTAGGAAGCGCAATATATATAGAACGCACATGGATTTGGGCTGAACTCCTTTGCTAGTGTTTCTGAGTTCTTTTTCATTTGTCATTATTTCTGAGTTTTCTCTGTGTTATTATTTACTGTTAATTAAGTACATGGTGCCAATGTACTACCTTTTTTAGGGACGATCACTGCAAAAGTAAATATATGGATAGACTTCCAATCATTGTTTGCATACCATTTAGAGGTGGACAGTTACAGAATGCTCTGTGTAGTGCGTTGCCAAACTTTTATCCTACTTCTGGAATGCGCTTCCAACTTGTAGTAGTTTGTGAAGGGCAACTTCCAAGATATCTTATGCAGAAATGTTGTGTCTTTCGGCTTTTCCTGGTTAGGGGTCGCCACAGCAAAACTCCGGTCTGCTAATGATTGGCAGTAGATTTTTAAGTGCCGAGTTGCCAGCCCAGATGCACAACCTTCAACAAAGGTACGCCCATTCACGCATGTCTCCAGACAGAAGACGCTCTAGCTGAGAATCGAACAGGACAACGTCTTACTGTGAGGTGACAGCGCTACCGCAGCACCACCACCGCAGTTCTACCTTATGCAGAAATATTTCTGAAATATACTGCTGACGTATCTGGTGCCATAACATGACACGGAGAACATTATTATTTATGTCATAACAAAAAATTATACTGTAGGCCAACATTTGATACTGAGTGGACAGCGTATGTTACTGACTAGTAGGTCTTACTTCCCTTTTCTGAGTGAGACAACTGATCTGTTTTCTTCAGTTGTAGAGCTTTTCTATAGGTGTCTGAGTTGTATGTGCACAGACATACTGTAGGTGTTCCCCCTTTACTCTGGTAATTTGGATAAAAGACTGGCAGTTGAACTTACTGGTTCACAAACATTTACTTAAACAACTTTTGGCATAAAATATATATTTGCCTTTAATGACACCATATCATTATGAAAGTACAAATACTGTGGCTTACGTGTAACAGCATGTAACTGCAAAATTCTTTTGCCTGAGTTAAAAACAACTGGAAAAATTAACTTTCATGTAAGGTGTGTCCTATGGGGTAAAACATGTCATCTTGGAGGTCTTAATAGATGCATTCCCTTTAGAAAGACCTTAAGCAAGGATCTGCTACTAAATGTAGACTGCAGACAGATGAATCTTCAGAGATGAAGTATTTATGGAAAGACTATGAATGCACAGATTATAATCACTCTAAAGAATACTTCTTCCTGATAACATTGCTATTTGTACAGTTTTAACATCTTTTATTGTTCACATTTTTTTACATCTGTTTGTCTTGAGCTTTTTGAGGGTATTTTTCAGGAATGCTCATGAATACAAGGATGTGTGTATTCTGCAGAAGTGTGACATTTCCCACCAGACAGGTGTTAATGAGTTGGAAAACAATTGTTTTCAAAAACTACCATAGTCAAATGCTGGCACACTTGATGAACCAGTACATACTGAATTCCGGAAGCTTGTTTGTGTGTATACATATGTAGGAGAACCTAAACCAACAACCATCATCACATGCAGCCTGACAGATAGAGAATGAATGAGAGGCGCTATTTAGAGAAAGGCCAACAGGTGCCTGCAGTCAGAGATGCAGTCTGAAATGTGAGAATACAGTTCAGAAGGTATACATGTTGCTCAGACATATATATCTCGATCCGTGGTAATACAAAAAGGAAACAAATGCCTGTTTCACATAGGAGAATGTCCACCTAACTGCTACTGATTATCTTACATATCATGGCCCACATTATGACCCATATAATGCTGCAGTGATACCGCTTACTCCTTTCTACTTCTATCTGTAATTATCTGCTTGAGTTTAGGTTCAGGTAAATTTAAAATGCCTTGCTCCATGGTGAGAATCGGACAATCAGCTTATACCACTTATCTCTTCCACTCTCAAATGAAATCCTTTAACTCCATACTATTTATTTATTTATTTATCCATTTTCCTTTGTTTACCCGGAAAGTTTGACTGGGCACTAAATTCCTTTTTACGGAGGCCCATGGAGAAAAGCCCCCAGAGTTACACTAAAATATGAAACACAGTCATAAAAACATAAACATAATACAAGTTCATTAACTAGGTGACTTACAAACTAATAACGACAGTATTATAAAAAGGCAAATAATTATTAACAAAATTACAATGACAGTGTTAATTTAGGATTTCCTGAGGCAGAGAAATTAATAATTGTTTGACATTTATTATATATATATATATATATATATATATATATATAATTTCCCATGATTGATAGACCTACATTCTACTGAGCATTATGGAGTGAAATACCACAGTGGGAAAGAGGAACATTCATTGTCAATGTTCATTTATATAAAACTATACAGGAGATATTGCTAGGTGTTTATTAGCAATTAAGAAAATGAGCAATATTTCTATATGCACTTAATACTTCACAAAACAACTGAATTATAAACTATTGCATGGCATCAGGTGAAACCTTAGATGTTGTCAAGAAAAAGTACAGTTGTGTACACTTACCATAAATGTAGATGTTTGAGTGTATTCACTGTTGCAGTCATCACATTTGGGTTACCTGCCTGCAGGTAGCCCTCAGTCGGCCTGATTAACAAAGTCTTGGGTCCTGCATCGGCTGCTGTCCTTTCTTCCGTGACGTCAGGTCATCAGGGGTATAAAACATGTAGCCGGTGCCATTATATCAGTTTTTCTTGCCCCAGATGTCAGGTGCCCCCCTAATGGAAAGCAATTAAGTCTATAAATATACAAGGTTATACCACCAACAAAAAAGCAAATACACCAAAAAGCTTTGAGCACAGTAAAGGAGAGTAGAGGTATAGCCAAAAGAGGAAGGGGGCTGGAGGGAGGGTAACCTGGACTGCAACAGTGAATACACTCGAACAACTACATTTATGGTAAGTGTACACAACTGTACTATGTTCTTCATGTTTCACTGTTGCAGTCATCACATTTGGGTAGATTCCCAAAGCTAAAGATGGGATGAGGAATTTAGATAGCATTAGGACCAGCTATAAGGCCCTGCAAGACTGCAGTGGCAAAGCCAGCTCTAGATTTAGAGAAAACTGGCAGATGGTAATGCTTGGTGAAAGTATGTACAGAACTCCAGGTAGCAGCTTCTAGGATGTCCCTGGTAAGGATGCCTCTGAGAAAGGCTGTAGAGGTATATGCAGCCCTAGTTGAGTGGGGTCTGATCCCCTGTGGGATATGTTTTCCATGGTGCTTGTAGCAGAAATGAATGCAATGGCCTATCCATTTAGAAATGGTTTGCTTTGAAATAGCCTTCCTCTCTGACCCTGCAGCAAATGCCACCAGCAGTTGTTCAGATTTCCCTTGAGGTTTAGTCCTATCCAAGTAGAATCTAAGTTGTCTGTGCACATCTAAGGAGTGCAGAATCCATTCCCCTTTGTTCTGTGGATTAGAAAAGAAGGTTGGCAAATGGATGGACTGATTAAGGGCCACACTGGATACCACCTTGGGCATGAAGGAGGGATTGGTCCTGAGGGACACCCTGTCTGCATGAAAGATGATGAAAGGCTCCACTGCCATAAGGGCCTGTAATTCAGATACTCTTCTTGCTGAAGTGATTGCTAAAAGGAAAGCTGTTTTCCAAGAAAAGAATTTTAAGTCTGCAGTAGCAGCTGGCTTGAAAAAAGGAAGAGTGAGTTTCTCTAATACAAAGTTAAGGTCCCAGGCTGGAGTAGGAGCTCTCCTGGGTGGTCCTAAATATTTGGCCTCTCTGAGGAACTGCTTGAGCAGTGGATGAGAGAAGAGGGGAGGTTCTGTGTTATAATGAGCTGAAATGGCAGAGGTGTGAATTTTGATGAAGGAGAAAGACAGGCCCTTGTGAAGCATCTCAGTTAAGTATTGTAAAATCTGAGGTAAATTGGGCACTGCTGTGCTCATCCCTTGAGCATGGTTCCAGATACAGAATCTTTTCCATTTATCAGCATAAGATTTTCTAGTACTAGGCCTCCTTGCCTCTAAAATTATATCCATCACCGGTTTACTGAGGGATGGTAAAGGAGAGATTAGGCAATCAGCCGGGCTGCTAGGTTCAGTGTTTGAAGTTGAGGGTGCAGAATCTGGTTCTCCTGCTGAGACAGTAGGGTAGAGGTCTGAGGCAGGTGCCATGGGGCCAACAGTGACATACTGCGCAAGAGGGGGTACCAGTGCTGGGGTGGCCAGTCTGGTGCAATCAAAATCGTCCTTGGTTTGTCTTGTTTGATCTTTAGAAGTACTTTGGAGAGCAGAGTCAGAGGAGGAAAAACAAACTGATAGGTTTTTCCAGCTGAAGGACAGAACATCCACTTTTCAAACTTGTTTGTGGGGAGTCCTTGTGCAAAATTTGTCCAATTGATAGCTCTGGGGGGAGGCAAACAGGTCTATGTCTGGGCTCCCCCATTTGCTTGTCAGCATGTTGAAAATCCTTGGTTCCAGTTTCCACTTTATGTGGGCCCATGAGGTTTCTGCTTAGTTCGTCTGCCATTGCATTTAGCTTTCCTGGCAGGAATTGAGCTTGTATATGCACTTGATAGCTCAGGGCTGTCTTCCACAATGCCATGGCTAGTCTGCAGAGGGGGTAAGAACGTGTACCCCCCTGCTTGTTTATGTACCACATAACAGTGGTGTTGTCCGTCTTTACCATTAATTGTCCTGGAAGAATGTGGTCCTTGAAGGCTGTCAGAGCATTCTGTACAGCTAACATTTCTTTTTGGTTGATATGCAGGTGCATTTGACTTGGGTTCCATTTGCCCTGAATGCACTTCCCTACCAGGTGAGCCCCCCCCCCCTCCATGCATAGTCTGATGCGTCTGTTGTTAGGGTTTGGGCGGCAGGGGGTAGTGTGAATGGTAGTCCCTTGTTTTGGTGGCAGGCCTCTGACCACCAAAGGAACTCTAGGCGTAGGCAAGGTATGACAGGAATCATTGCCTCTAGATTCTGAGAATGTTGACACCATAGGCTTTTTAGATACCACTGTAGTTTCCTCATATGCAGTCTTGCATATGGAATTAGAAGAATGCAGGAGGCCATGAACCCCAAGGCTTGTAGTATTTGCCTTGCAGATAGCAGGGTTTTTGTGGCCACTTGTTTGAAGTAGGTTGCCAAATGAATTTGTTTCTCCAGGGTGAGGAAAGCCATCTGGGAAGTTGTTTTCAAGCTTGCTCCCAGGAATATAATTTGTTGACAGGGTACCAGGTGGGATTTCTTTTCTTTTATGGTGTAACCCAGACAAGTTAGCACCCTTTGTACAAAGGTCAGATGATTCAAAAGTAAGTCCTGGCTTTCTGCCTGAATTAAACAATCCTCCAGGTATGGGTATATTTGAATATTTCTTTGCCTGCAAAATGCAATGACTGGAGCTAGGCACTTTGTGAATACCCTGGGCACAGTAGATAAGCCAACGGACAGTGCAGAGAACTGATAGTGTGTGTAGCCTGCTTTGAAGTGTAGGTATCTTCTGCAAGATTCCCTGATTGGGATGTGCAGGTATGCTTCCTTTAAATCTAGTTTTGCCAACCAGGTGTCTTTGCCTAACATAGGGAACAACTGGTGAAGAATCAGCATCTTGAACTTTGGAATCACCAAAAAAGGTGTTTAGAGTAGACAGGTCCAGGATAGGACGCCATGAATTGTCTTTTCTGGATACCAGGAAAAGTCTCGAGTAGAAACCTTGTCCCTTTTCCTTTTCTGGTACCAATCGAATATCCCCCATGCTTAAGAGAAAGTATTTGCTTTTGGGCCTCTGCCCACTGATTTTGGGGTAGATCTTACCACCCGCTTGGTGTTGGTAACACGTGAAAGTGAAATCTGTATCCCTGAGACACTATATTTAAAACCCATTTGTCCTGGGTAATGAGTTCCCAGTTCTTGGCATGAAGAGCAATCTTTCCCCCCCAAAGGGGAAGTCAGTTGAGAAATGCTTGGAAGTTTTAGGAAGAAGTCATTGAGACAGTTTACCATAGTAGGAGTTTTATTACTCCCAGATTTGGAAGTGAGGGGCCCCCCACTGCTTAGTCCTGTGAGTACCCTGGGACTGAAGCCTGGGAGCTCTGCAGGATCTGGGTTTGGACTGAGAAGGTCTGGAAAAGGCAGGAAAGGACCAATTCTTGGAAGGCCAATGCCAACTAAACCTTGGAGGTTGTACTTGTAAGAAATCTTTACCAGTTTGCATAGATTTAGCTTTTTTCCTCCATCCTTTTAAGAACTTCTTCTGCGTTTTTGCCAAGCAGGTGGTTCTAGTTTAAGGGAGCATCCAGTAATTTCGCTTTAACATGATCTGGCAAGGATTGCTCCTTAAGCCAAGCATGCCTTCTAAGTACAGACCCATTTACAGCAGCCATGCAAGATGCCTCTAGTGAATCAAAACCACATTACAAAGTGTGTTTTCCAGCTTGTTCAGCTGAATGCAGTAAATGCTGTAAATCCTTATTTTCAGCACAATCAGGAATCAACATCATTTTCTGTTTAAGCAATCAAGTAATATGCTGCTGATACTTTAACATATGAAACTGGCAGTTTAAGGCCCTAATGGCCACAGTTGCAGAAGTGTATACCATCTTACCCCATCTATCCAGTGCCCTGGAGTCTCTATCAGAGGGGTTAGGATTTTTGGCAGTTGTAGCTTTAATGCCCTTGGGTTCCTGTGAAATGGTCTCAGGATCCGCAGTAGGATTTTTAAAAAGGAACTTGTGACAGTCAGGGACCCTGTAATATATATCAGGTTTTCTGGGAGCAGGAGGTAAAGAGTCAGGAGCCAAGCTAGATTCTGAAAAGGCATCATCCACAATGTCTAGTACAGGAGGTATAGCTAAAGTCCTGTGCTGGGGCAGGAGTAAGAAATCCCTAAGCCTCTTTTTAGAATCAGAGAAATCCTGACTTTCCCAATGAAAATGCTCCCTGAGAGTATGCAAGGTTTCACCAAAAAAGAAACCCTCTGGAGGGGAAGCAGAGGGAATAGAGTCCTCTGCATCAGAATCCTCATAGGTAGATAAGGGTAAATCCTGGTCATCAGAGGAAACAGAAAATTCAGAATCCTGGTCAGAAGTATCATAAGCAAACTCAGTCCTAGGTCTCTTAGAGGGGGAAGGCTGTCTTCCCCTGATTAAAGTAATAAGGTCTTCAGCCATTCTTATAATTTGTTTTTTAGACATAGAGGCCTGACCATGCAGTCTGGGCATCAGTTTTCTAAGCATGGTTCGAGTTTTAGGCCTTGAAGAAGAAGATGGTGTTGATTTAATACACAAGTCAGTAGACCTGAGTACACCTTCAGAAGCCGGTGCCTGCACAGCGGCTCCGGACCCATCCAAGGTAGAGACATTCGCAGGTTCCACAGTTAAAGCATCTCGTGGCATACCGGACTCCGAATGGGGCTCAGTAGAGGCCTGCAAATCTGAAGTACCGGCGAACAGCTGACTGGCTTAGGAGAAGCGTCGGCAGCTTTGGACCTAGGTGGCCTGTCTCTATCTTTGCATTTTTTTGGAATGTCGGTAGTCGCATGGCTTACCGAAGACATATCAGGATAATTGAACTGAGCACCAAAATATTTAGAAGCAAAAATATACCGATGACGGATAGTTCGTGGTTTAAATAAGGCACAAAACCAACAGCAAGGTACGTCGTGGTCGGGGCCTAGGCAAGAAATACAGTACGAATGAAAATCTTTATGAGGTATTTGCTTTCCACAAGTAATGCAATTATTTACTTTTACTAACATCAGTTAAGAGCAAGAAAAAGTTTCCCCAATGGGGTACTTAGCTTTTAGTTGAAGACTTTGGTTCTGAAACTCGAAAATGAAAATTTCAGAAGTCGGCCGACTGGCACTTGAGAACTGTTTCTGCTTTGGGCACCACACGGCAAGAAAGACTGATGTAATGGCATCAGCTGAATGCTTTATACCCCTGACAACCTGACATCATGAAAGAAGGGACAGCAACTGACGCAGGACCCAAGACATTGTTAATCAGGACGACTGAGGGCTACTGCAAGCAGATAACCCAAATGTGATGACTGCAACAGTGAAACATAAAGAACATCTGTTTTGCACTGTTAAGTTGCACATCTTGGGAGATAGTGTTATTTACATTGCTACTTATACAATTAAGAATATGTTTTCATGTCTCTATAAATATCTCAGGATACAAGCACTCGAGAATTGTTACTTGCTGTCTCGTTACAGCTTTATATCAGATTAACAAAAGTGTTCAAACAATGTACGTCTAGATTGTACAGTTTCCAATATATGACAATTTGTTACTGAAAGTTTAACCAATGGTAGATGTTGAAACAGAAAACTTACAGCAGGAGTTTTTGTTATTAAATGATTTCTAACAGAAAATTAGTTGTGCTTAAAACTAGTGAAACAACACTGAACTGTCCAAAAACATTACTATGGTCTGCTGAGAAAAGCTTTTTCAATTCAGTTATTTGGTACATCAATTAAATGAAGACTCTGCTGATTTATCCAAACCTCTGTGCCTGTGCTTAACATTTGATATTGCATGACAATAAAATAGATTTTGAATTACAATCCCATTTAAAATGCTACAAAGGTTACAATAATTTTTATATATTGCAGATGACTAAAATGAGTATTTGCTTTTTGGGATTTTTCAAAAAATCTACTTCCTTAATTGCTGTACCGTCAGTACTTAATTGAACTTCACCATCTCCATATAAATCATTACTTACTTACAAAAACATTAATTAAATTTATTATGGCTAATGTCACCTTCAGTAGGACTCTCAGTTAGCTTACAACAATGCATATGCCAACTATGACTTGCCACATGGGCAACCCATCATCTCTTCCAGACATGCCTTGAAAAAACTGGTACTATCTGTAAATTTGCTGTCTGCTGGGGAGGAATTACCTATTTCCAATATCACAGACGCAGCACAATCATGTGCAACTGAATGTATACTGTTGTCTTTTCACACATGACGTCAGAACATCTTAAGGTGATCTTTCCACATCCCCCAAATCCATTGTTCCAATTTCCCACCTTCTACCCCAGTAATCAGACTACCAGACTGGGCTCCCCTTTTGCAGATTCCTGAATCCACCACTCCTAACTTCTTTCAATATGTTTAATACTTGGATCATAGATTTCATAGGGGTTTCATTCCCGGTCAACAAATGTTAAATAAATGTTAAATAAATAAAAATAAAATAAAATAAATTTCAAGGCCATTTAATACCCACCTTCAGACTGTTCAGACTTTGTCTCCTTTCTCAAGCAAGGAGAGGCCAGTTACTCCTGAGGTAAAATTAAAAGCATCTATCCAATCATGCAGGTTTAATTTAAAGGAAGATGGTGATCTGCTTACAAGTCAAGTATTTCAAGAAAGAGAAGATACAACCAGAGATCTTAAAAATAGCAGCTACTTCTCCATATTCCACTTATCTTCAACCAGTAGTCCAAGGAGGCAAGTTAAACATGAATGAAGGTCTGTTTTTTAAAGAAACTGTCCTTGTGAGGGGCTCTTTAAGTTTAAAACTTGTTCTGGCAGAACTAAGTACTACCAAGACTAACATCTTTCAAGAGACGTACTTAAGATCTGTTGGAGGAGACATGACAAGGAGTACTCTCAGATCTTCAAGCATGAAGCCAAAATTCCAAAGAGAAAGAAGACTTTAGAACTCTCAAATGAAGGCCTCCCCTTGACAAAACTACTGTAATGCAGTAGGTATGGCAACAGCAGGAAACAAAGTTATAGAAGAGAAATAGGGAAACAGATACACTTTCAGAAAAGAGAAGGTCAGGCCTGCAGTGGGGAAAGAGGTAAGGTAGCATAGGCTCTGAGGAAATAAAGTGGAGATTGCTTCAAAACCACATTCTTGACACCAAGTAGAAAATATCTTCCATTTTTATTTTGAAAAATAAGTTATTCTAGTGGCAGACCGTTTGACTTTTTTTCCACAACAGACGGATAGACTATTAAGTATTAACCTGAGATCTTAAATGCTGGCAGACAACAAAATCTGAGATACAAACATAGTACTCTGCTTTGATAATGGTACAAAAGGTTGTAGTTAAGAAGATAAGTTACAGGAGGAGATAAAACCAGGCTCAACAGAACAGTCGACCAGATCTGATCTGTCTTGGTCAACAAGGAGTAAGCATCATGTATGTACCATGTAAGTACCATGTAAGTACCATGCAAGTACCATGCAAGTATCATGCCTGTTCTTCCTCCTTTTACTTTTATTATGTCTTCAAACAGAGGAGTTGGAAGAAATACATACAGGAGGCCTTTACTCTAGCTTACTGAATAAAGCACTGGTTATCCATGCTTTGCTGAATGGGTACCTTGCATAACATATGGGAAGCTGAAAGTTCGGGTGTGGTGTAAAGAGATCACCAGCTGGAATACTACACATTTTGTTGACCATGTGAAAAGCAAAAACACTTAATAAAATACTACAGCATTTTAAGTAACCAGACATGAAATGATGGCGTACTGCATTTAGCACAGGTATGCTGTTCTAGCATCTGTTTGCTAATGCTGCTACAGTGTACTATGGTGGAAATACACAAGAAGCAGCACACACACACGCACGCAGTGTAATTCTGACTGCCTGCAAATAAAGCTTACTAGACATTACATTTAAAGGTAAAAAAAAGACAATGGCTGTGCACTTTTCATTCATTTCAGCAACACTAACAGTTCTGCATTGCAACCATACAGCAAATGACTATATCTTCAAATGAACATGCAATCTTAGTAATTGTACTGAAGTAAGGAAATGGTGTTGGTCAAGAATAAAATTTCCTCAATCACAATAATAAATTAATCTTCTTCTTCTTCTGGCTTTTTCCCGGTTAGGGGTCGCCACAGCGGATCACCTGTCTGCTCATGATTGGCAGTGGAGTTTTACGGTGTCGAGTTGCCAGCCCGGCGCCCAACCTTACACAGAGATACAGTAAGTGACATGTATCTACACCACCCAAACTACAGAGTTTTTACAAAAGAACCAGAAAGATTGCTAGTGCTACTCAAAACATCTGCACACCTGTTCCTTACTTAGTGGATAAAGAAGGCTAACTCTCAATGACAGATACAGAAATGCAACTTAAAGGATATTTGGAACTGTATCGATACTATATTCTTTCAGTGCATATCAATATGTTTTTCTTTAATCATGGTATGTATATGAGCCTTTGAGAATGGTCTCCTATATGTCACTTCCTGTAGCTAACTTCTACGTATGTACTGACAAGAGCATTAGCAACTTGTATAGTAATTCTAGAGAAAAGGTCACACATTGCAGAGCAGATGCATTATTGGTATGAAATAAAAAAGGAAAACAAAACATATTATTTGATCACTTTTCCTGCAACCTGGAATCAGCCCTACCACCATAATGTACAGAACAAGTGCCTTATCTACTTAAAACTGTTTTTGTCTATTTATTGTGTATCTACTACTTAGGGCCACCTTGAAAAAAGTTAGATCCAGTACTGTTTCACTAGTAGACTAAGCATTTCAAATAAACACATACTTTACTAGTCACCACTCTGATACAACACACAAACATGAAAACGTATCAGATGAACTAACCTCATAACTTTCTCTAACAGCAGATGTATGTCGTGTTGTACTGAGTCCCTGAAGAGCAAGTAAGTGTAGCTGTGGGTACGGGTAATTTCTGATTTCATGGATAACCTGAAAAACAGCAATTGATATGAAAATCATCTGCACAAGTTATGCAGTCTCAGATCAAAATACTTTTGCACTCAGAACTCATTCAAACTGATTTACCCTTAACAGCAATTATTTTGTGTGTGACTCAGTTTATGTTTTAGCACCCAGAGAACCACAGATCTGATGCAGAAACCATTTTCTAGGACACGACTAAATTCAAGTTGCACAGTTCAAAAAGTGTGATACAAGAACTAACCAATAACTTACACAAAGTCAAAGCAAGTCAGCATAGAAATGGTGGCACTTTGATATCGCTTATGAAAAAAAGATGGTTAGAGAAAGTAAGCTACTCCAAAACAGTGACGGGTTTGTGTCCAAACCAAGATTGCACTTAACTGATAATATTTACACAGTCATACACGCTTAGCCTGCAGTGAAAGATAACGGCAGTGAAACAGAATACAGAAGGCAATGTTGGGTTCAACAGTAATACTAAAGGGGGCATTTTCAAGTTATGCACCAATATAAATTGTTCAAAACTATGCATGTATGTCAGCTGATGAAGTTTTGATTTCAGATAGCATAGTCAGCTTCAGAAGGTATATGTAATCACATGAACCACTGTGAATCCTTATGAATCAAAGCTGCATACATCCGAGGAAATCACAAGCTAGTTCTTAAAGCCTGAGATCCTACATAATTTAAAATCAAAAAACTAGGCATACAAAAAAATACTACCAGGATCAGTACTACCAGGATCAGTACTACCAGGATCAGTACATAACTTTTCTTAAGCATTTTTGCCTCCAAATTCTTTTTCAGAACTACACAGACTGAATGTATACATTTATAGACCTAGATGAAACTATACCCCTCTGTTACCAAAAAAAAAAAAAAATATATATATATATATATATATATATATATATATATATATATATACATATGTGTGTGTGTTCATATTCTTCAAGCTTTAAAAGACACTTAATATCCAATGATTCATTTAAGACATTTGGAGAAATGGCATACAGTTTTTATCTACCAGATTAACTATTTCTGCTTAAAATTGCATTATAATCACCATTGGTACGAGTCTCCATTTTTAATTGTTACATAGTGTTGAGCATTTACACAAGGCAATAGATACTAATTTGTTCCTTATTGCACTTACTTGTTCTAAAATTCTTATACATTTTTTTTCAGTTTTCCCAATTTAAAATGAACCACAAATAACATAATCCTAAATAAATTCCTAAAATGGGTTGAGCAGTGGTGCAGTGGGTTAACATTGTCACTTCACAGCAGAGGTTCTCCAGTTCAGTTCTTAAGGATATAGGATATAGTTTCATACTAAGCTAACTGCCCTTGCGAGCCATTGAAACTCAAACCCTGCACCTTGTGTTTGTAAGGCAAACACCTTAAACATTAGGCCACCCTCCCAACCATGTTTTTGGTTGGGGTACCTTCTATGCAGAGTCTGCATACCCTCCCTAACTCATGTGGGTATACTCTGGGTGCTCCTGTTTCCTCCCACATTCCAAAGACATACGTCTGGAGCATTTCTCCCCCGGCCTCCGCTGAAAATAGACTCTGTCCTAGTCAGACTTTCCCGGTCAACAAATGTTAAATAAATAAATAAATAAATAATAAACTGTCTGGCAGTTAGAACAAAGGATTTAGGCTCTGGACTGTTAATGAGCTGTTTTCTAAGCTGCACAGTAAAGGGTTTGATTCCTTCCACCTCCATTTGAGTATTTTATAATTCTAACTCAGTTACCTAAAGAGTGTTCCTGGGGTACTTGGAAAATGGGACAATTGCAGGCTTACATAGTCAACAAATGAATTAAATACAAACAAAATAAATAAACCATGTTTCCAAAGTACAGGAATAATGCCTTTATGGGCTAAAATTCCTATCCATTCCACTTATCACAATGATTTCTGTGTTGTTAATAAACCTTTAGACATTACCACACAGGAATATTCTAAAATTATCTTTCATTCTGTTTACCAATTTGTTTTTGCTAATATATCTTTCAAATTGCTGTTTCTCTTGTCAGTAAACCCTACAGTTTCACATAAAACTTTAATTAATTCAACATTCCCTTGAATGATTTTCCAGTTTTCTGAAATTAAATGTTTTATTGTAAAAGTTCTCTCTACTATATCTAAATGGACAAGATAGTTTATACCTGTCCTTTGTGGACAGTACTTCATCATTTATGTTTATATCTTTCATAGTAGGATGAAAATACCATCACATTTCTGAAGTATAATTCATCATGTATGTTTATATCTTTTGTCAGAACATGATGAAAAATACCACCTGTTTTCTGAAGTAATTCTTCTAGAATATTATGTGCAAAAGTACTGTCATGTTCACGACTTGAAATATTTCTTCTAATTCAGCAATTCCTTTTCTGAAAATATCCTCCAAACTTGTTACTATGGAAATTCTAATAGGTTCATAGGAGATTACTACATTCCAAGAGCCCTTACAAGCCTAGTTATATTTAACTCAAGTTTCCCAATTTTCAATAGCTAAGTGAACAAAGGTCACAGAAGTATGATCTTATGCTATGGCATCTAATACCGACTGCCTCTGTCCATGACAGACATGGGCGCCACCCCAGGAGTAAATTTACGACTACCTAAGCATTGATCTAGGTTGCACTTGAACAGTGTCAGGGATGGGGCTTTGCTTCATGAGAAGGAGTAGTCTCTGCAAGATGTATCTATTTCTCCAACATGACTTATTTATGACAGAGGCTAGATTAAGATCCCTGGAACAAATGACCCTTGTGAAGTTTGATTTACGAATATGTAATATTTCCATCTGGGCCAGATGAGAGACTGCCCTGTAGACCAGGCACAGATCACCCCTTAGTAGCCTGTAGGAGACAGAATACAGTGACAGAGTGAATGGGATTTGACTTTCTGCATAGGACTTGTTTTTTACACCCTGCATCTCCTTGGTAAGAAACCTCTAGGGTCACTCCAGCTGTTGCAGATGTCTGTTGAGGTACATGCAAAAGGCTACCAATTTACTGGTCTATGGGGGCTGAGTATGATGGAATTATAATGTCTTTTGATCTGGATACTGTGCCCTTACTTATGAGTTGTGCCACATAGATGGACTTTCTCGCCACTGTGGACCCATAGTGGTCAAAATTCAGATTACTGTCAACCTGAATACCCAGATCACATACCACTGGGTCTACTCTTAGGGGAGTTCTGAGTATCTGCTTTCCCAAAGAGCATAATTACGCATGTTTTTGCATTGAGTTTCAACTCATGGCTCTGCCACCAATTATTTGCCTGCGTTAATCCTTTCTGCAGTATATCAATATTATTTGGGGATTCAACGATTGCCCCTACTTTGCAGTCATCCATGAATTTGGTCAGCCAAAGGCCATCTACTTTTGCCTTGATGTCTCAAAAATAAATACCGAACAGAAGAAGGCTTAGTACAGAACTCTGTTGTACAGTGTTGGTGAGTGGCCTCTTGCTAGAGGTGAATTCATCCACTTTGACAATATGTGTCCTGTCGGTGAGTCATTTGGCTACCCACGTGATGATGCAGGGGGTTTATCTCCAGTTGGGAGGGTTCTTCTATAATAACTGAGTGGCAAATTGTGCCAAATGCCTTTGCCAGGTCAAGGTAGGCTGTATGCACAGTCACTCCCTCGTTAATGGCCTTGGTGACCTTCTCAAAGGAGTTACCCAGATTTAACAGACATGATCTACTCTTAAAAAATCCAAACTGGGTTGGGTCCAGAGTCTAGAGATTACCTATGTCCTTGTTGATAAGGTCTATGATGATTCTTTCCATAGCCTTGAAGATGAGGCTAGTCTAGCTTATAGGTCTATAATTCCCTGGGTCAGCTGGTAGTCCCCCCCCCCCCTGTACAGTGGGATGACTGTTGCTGTCCTCCATTCTGCCTGAACATAGTCTGTCTGGAGGCTGTAGTTAAATAGGGATCCAGGTGGGTCTGCTAGGTCATGTTTTACATTATTTAAAAGGCAGTCTGAGATGTAGCCAGGGCCCATTGATGCAGTGTTTTTAGCCTTAGAAAGTGCAGAGATGACCTGCTCTCTTGAGATAACAGGCTGAGGAATGATGGTAGGTATACTTTGGAGGATGACCGTTGGGGAAAAGGGAGTGAAGTTTGAACCAAATCTATCAGTTAGCAGATTGGCTACTTCTACCAGTTGAGTATGGGTGTTGCCATCCACAACCAGCTCCGCAAATAGGTGGGTATTCCCCTTAAGATTTCAAACATAGTTAAAAATACTTTGTGATTTTCCTTGGCTGGGGAGGCTATTTTTGCTTCATAATTTACTTCCGAGGACTTGACCAGCCCTTTAATTTGTTTAAACTAGTGAGGGAATTCTTCTTGTGCTGAGCCTTTTCCTGCTTACTTTTGCACATATGCTTCTTTCTTTTGTTGCATAGCCTGTTTATACCAGGGGTCCAGCAGCACAGCTTGTTTTCCTGGCAAGACCTGGATTTAATCTGGTCTGGTAATGCGGAAGCTATACAACTGCTTAAGTGGCTATATAGGGCATTGGTGTACACCTCTGCACAGGATTCTGTGTTTTCTGTGGGTTCATGGGAACTTTGAAATTTCTTATGCCTTCGCTTAGTAGAATATAATTTGTCTCCTGGAGCAATTCTTTTGCATTTTTGAGCTTGATGGGGTATCTGGCCTTATATTTAATAATTTCAAAGAAAATCATTTTGTGCTCCGATCTTACCAAAGAGGACATTACATTGGGGGGGTGCAACTCTCCCCCAAGTCAGTGAGTACTATGGACTGACTTTTTATAACACTTCCCTTATATGTTTCGGATGACCACTGCTGTGCAACTACAGGTTTCCATAGACAGGGTTAAAAGTTAAATACTGTCATACCATATCCTCTCCTTTTTCTACAGGTACAAACCTGTGACATCAATACTTCCAAAACAATATTTAGACTCCACTTCCAAAACAATATTTAAACTCCATTTAACCTCTTTAATGATGTTTAAAAACTGCCAACTATCATGAATAAATGAGTTAACTTTGCACATTTTTTCTTCTAAAATTTGATCCAAGTAAAGCTTTATAAATGCAGTTTTAGAACCTGAAGAATAAATGACTGGCCTGATTATGGAATCTTGGATGCTTTATGAGTCTTGGGGATGCCAAAAATATCTTAATTTTAAGTGTTAAGAATGGTGTAGAACTCCAAGGTATTACTAGTAAAATCCAACAGTTCCAACATTCATAAATCTATTTATTGGTAACGCAAATGTATAAAATGGTCACCTACTTTATGGCATCTTTCCATATCATTTAATATTGATTCGATTTTAGTAACGTTAATGTCTACATTTATATCTATGATTGCCAACCCATTGTCTACTTTCATACATTGTATCGCCTTCATATTGTTTAAATTTACTAATATTTCACATTATGTCTTACTCTTAGGTCTTTTTATTTGTGGACTTGTCAAAATCATCTATACATGCTCCCTCAAACATATTCAAGTTCTATGCATGCAATACTGGATTGATAGTACTTGCTTTCCTAAATTTCTAATTTTCATGCTCAGTTTCTATTCCTGAAAAAGATGTTATCTTAATTTCAGTTGTTTACATACTGTTTGACATCACACAAGGTATTAACGATCCTCACTCTTTAAAGACATGAAAGTCCCAATTTTAATCATGTTATGTCATCAGCATTGAAGTTTTGATGGCTTAGATTATAAACACTCATTTCATTTACATTACTGGTAACTAATAATCAGATATGGTAGGCTTGTTTGAATTTTTTTTGTCCTACTTTATCAAGGAAGTCTTGCAATTGATGTCTGAATTCCCCCTTTTACTCACTATCATGGCCCCACTGTGCATCACAGATAATTTCAGCGAATTCAAGCAAAAACATATAAATACATATGTAAACAAATCAATCCTCGATACTATAAGTAAGAATAAAAGAGATCCAAAAAGGGTACTTTATCTCTGTGAAATTCACCTTTAAAGGAACTCATCGAAAAAAAATAATCAGAAAATGGCACTGGCTGCCCTCCCCTATTAGCCGTGCAATAAACATCTCAGGCTAGGAAAGAAGGCTACCTCCACTCTGGGGACATTGAAATGCCCTGGAAGTCACATCAGAAGGTAAAAGTCTGGATGCAGCCAATTCTCATGGATAGGGGATTTTACTGAAAAAGTGACTTCTACAAAAAGCTGTACATTCGCATTACTTTCAAGGTTTCTTCTTTCGCATCTCCTAGTTTCTAACTGTTGATGTTGTGCTTTATTACTTTCGCTGTAATTTAAATTCCTTTGTTCACAGTCCTTAGTAAGTTTTGAAACATAGAGGGTTGTCTAATTACTACTAATAAAGCATTGGTGGACCCACTCTCCTTAAACACTTCAACCTACTAACTGTCTTTGCCCCACGGGAAAGTTGCATAGCTGTTGTGATGCCACTCCACAAGGGTAGCCCCCACCACAGACCCTGGGAATTACAGACTTGTCAGCCTAACAAGTCTTATATGTAAAGACATGAAACACTTCATAACTGGCCTAATTAGCTATGACATCAAAAATCTTATCAGACTTCACCCTTATCAGTTTGGCTTTGTCAAGAGTGGAGCCTGGCTACTGAATCTTATGAACTTCTTTCAGAGAATAAGTTAGGCTGAATACTGTGGAAAAGATGTCCATACAAAGTACCTTGACCTCCCCATAGCATTCAACACCCTACCACATGCAAATATAATAAGAAAGTTGAAGGCTCTCCAAGTTAACCCATATGTGATTAGGTGGACAGTCAACTGGTTTAGAGACAGGACTCACATAGTAAAAGTAGGGCTAGGACCTCTGCTATTCAGCATCTATTTCTCACATCTCTAAGTATCAGTTTGATCTTTGATTAGCAACGTCTGTTAATGATAGCTAGATGGGAGTCATTGTCAATCCCGCCTCTGACATACATACACCCCAGCAGAAGCTTACTCTTGTCAATAGCTAACATACTAAAAATGGGTACAAGCTCAATGCCAAAATGTGCAGCACTGTAGCTTTTGGTTAGCACTCCCGAGCTCCTGCTTATGGCATAACACACCACTTCAAAATGAAAGGGTTGCATGAGAGACCTGGGAACATGGGTAGAGAGCTCCCCTACATTTGACCATAATGCTGTAACAGTGGTTAGGAAATCCTTTTCATAGTTTCATAGAGCCCATACAAGTCTAGCCATATTTATCCCAAGTTTCCTCAGTTGTCAGTGATTAGGTGAATGAAGTTCACAGAGGTAAGGGTCTATGGTAGTTGTTAATGATTTCCTATGCCAGAAGGGACATGGGCGCCACCCCAGGAGTGAATCTGCAGTCACCCATCCATTGATCTAGGTTGCATTTGAAGAGGGTCAGTGAGGGGATCTGTTTCACATGAATTGGAAGCTTGTTCCAGAGAAGTGGCAGTCTTAGAGAGATATGCCTGTCTCTGGCATGACCTGTTCATGTCAGAGGCTACGTTAATATCCCTGGAGCAAATAACCCTCGTGCCGTGCAATTTGATTTATGAATGTCAAGCATTTCACAGGTCACCTCTCAGCAACCTGTAGGAGACAGAATAGAGTGACAGGGTTTTCAGTCTTTCCACGCAAGACTTGTTTTGTGTAACCTATAATTTATTGATGAGAAACCTCTGTGGTCTCTCCAATTGTCTGGTAAGGTACATGCAAAAAGGAGCATTGTACTCAATTATTGGTTTGATGAGGGCCAAGTATAATGGAATTATAACATCCTTAGATCTAGATGCGATGCCTTCACTTATACGATGCGCCACATAGAAGGATTTCATCACTACTGTGAATACGTGGTGGTCAAAGTTCAGGTTGCTATCAACCTGAGTACCCATATCATGAACCACTGGGTCTACACTTAGGGGGGATGCTGTCTATAATGTAATTAGCAGATATGTCAGCTTTCCCAAAGGCATTTACATTTAATCCGTGGCTTTGGCACCCATTGTTTGTCTGCATTAACCCTGTCGAAAGGCCGTCCAGGTTAGCCTCAACTTCTGAGATATAAATTCCAAACAGTAAGGGGCCCAGCACAGAACCCTGTGGTACGCCAATGGTGACTGGTCTTTTGCTAGAGGCGAAGTCACCCACTTTGACTGTATGTGTCCTGTCCGTGAGCCAGTTGGCTACCCATCCGGTAATGTAGGGAGTTAATTCCCAATTGGGAGAATTTCTTTATAATACCTGAGTGAGGGATAGTGTCAAAAATGCTTTAGCTTTAAAATTCTGGTGTTGTTTGAATTTCCTCCTTCCTTTGTTCATCTACTAAAGAACACATATACAAATAATTTAGTGTATGTTAAGCTAGGTCCTTTCCTCTGAATCTATACATATAACAAAGGGTACTAAACATGTCCCATGTCACCGATTCTATTTGCTTTGGCTATTAAAATACTGGCAGGTTCAATATGTAACAATACAAAAATCAAAGGAGCAGATGTTTATGAACAATACAATTCTAAAATAATGCTCTTTGCTGATGACATTTTATTAACATTATCCAATACAAAAGAGACAGAAGAATTAGATATTTTAATTGACACATTTTATAGGACTTCAGGACTCCATTTCAATAAATCAAAATCAAAATTGTTATTTTTAAATAAAAAAAAGAATTGCGGACGAAGGGGAATCACATTATAGGGAAACAAGGATCTACCTTAAAATATCTAGGAATCGAGTTATGCAAGGATAATAATGAATTAGTCTCAAAAAACTACAATATCATCATCAATACAATTAAAATCTCTGTGGAAAAGTGGAACAAAATAATATTAACATTTGAAGATAGACTACAGTTAATAAAAATGGTTTTACTACCCAAGATTTTATATATAGCTTTGGCAATACAACTGTTACCAGAAAGGAATATACTCAAAGAAATAAACTCATGCCTAATAAAAATGTTTATGGTTTCCCAAAAGAAACAAAATAGCTTTAATACATCATATCAGACCATGGAAACAGGGAGGATTAAACTTTCCTGGTATAGAAACATATATAAAAGCATCAATATCTAAAACAATCTCAGATTGGATAATTCCAAATTATTCTGCAAATTGGAAAGTATTGCTAATTGTAATATCAATAAATGAATTTGATTTACAAAAAAAAAATGCAAATAACAGATAAAACAATTTGCCATGGCAAATATTATGTATTAGTATGCACTATAACATAACTAAGCCCACTAAAACTTGTATGATTAATTATTACATTGATTCATTTAGGAAAATTATTAATGCAAATATAGATTTAAAAATCTGGTTTGATCTTTTAAAACCATTCATAGTTACAAAGAGCTATCCACATAAAATATACAGGGAAATAATTAATTCCTGGGAACAAAAAAGGATTTGCTTGTTGGTTTCAATGTATCAAAGAACTAAAAGTTCTGGATGTGCAAACAATAGAAACAACATACAAAATTCCACTACAAAATTGGTGAAATATGCAAAGGATTCTGACGTATTTGTAAGATTTATGCAGAATAATTAGCAATTCTTCATTTAAAGAAACATCTAAACTTACGAAATACCTTTATGAAATCATATATAATGATTATGACATGGGAAATAGCATTTCGAAATTTTACAAGATATTGATAAATTATAAAACACCCAAATCCTCACATTGGAATTATATAACAAAAGGACACTCATTACAGTTAACTGAAGCAATTAAATCAAATATTTTATTATCAATAAAACATACATCCTTTATACAATACTGGAAAGTTTTTAATTGGAAATGCTTACACAGAGCATTCTTAACTCCAGATAGAAAGTACAGTTGTGTACACTTACCATAAAAGCAGATGTTAGAGTGTATTCACTGTTGCAGTCATTACATTTGGGTAATCTGCTTGCAGGCTGCCCTCAGTCGGCCTGATTAACAAAGTCTTAGGTCCTGCATCGGTTGCTGTCCCTTCTTCCATGATGTCAGGTCGTCAGGGGTATAAAACATGCAGCCGACGTCATAACAACATTTTGAATTTCGGAATATCCAGGTAAGTATTTAAAATTGAAAGGTCTAGTATGGGCCTCCAGGCCTTGTCCTTTCTGGAGATCAGGAAGAGTCTTGAGTAAAATCCTTGTCCTTGTTCCTGTTGTGGTACTTTTTGCATAGCTCTCATGTCCATGAGGGCTGAAATTTGTTTTTGTGCCTCTTCCCATTAATTCTGTGGCAGGTCTGGCATTCCTTTTAGCCTTGGTAAGGTATGAAAGTGGAACCTGTAATACTGAGACACAATATTCAGAACCCATTTGTCTTGGGTGATTGTTTGCCAGTTTTGAGAAAAAAGTGATAGTTTTCCCCCTAAGGGGTCTGCCAAAAGGGAAGTGCTTGGCGTACGAAGGGGGATGTCATTGGGACTGTTTCCTGTAAGGTTGAGACTTGTCCTCACCTCCTTTTGGGGTTGAGGTGCCCCACTGTCGTTGTCTGTTAGAGCCTTGGGGTTGAGATCTGCCTCTTGGGCGTCTGTATCTGCCTCTCTGTGGCCTGTCTGACACTGGAAAGGACCAATTCTTTGTTGGCTAAATCGAGGTGGCTGTACCTGTAAGAAATCCTTGACTGTTTGCATAGATTTAGCTTTATCCTCCATTTTCTTTAACACCTCTTCTGCCTTAACACCAAACAAGGTATCATGCTGTAAAGGAGCATCCAATAATTTTGCCTTAACATGAACAGGTAAACTCTGTTCTTTTAACCAAGCATGTCTTCGAATCACAGAACCTGTAACAGCGGCACTACAAGAGGCCTCTAAAGAATCAAAACCACATTGCAGAGTATGTTTTCCCATCTGTTCAACTGCATGCAATAAATCCTGCATTTCTTTACAGTGAGGAGCTTCTGAGCTTGCAAGCATTTTCTGTTTTAACTGAGACATTAAATATTGTTGGTACTTAAGCATGTGAAACTGGCAATTTAAAGCCCTTACTGCTAAAGTTGCAGAAGTGTAAACTTTCTTCCCCCATCTATCCAAAGCTCTGAAATCTCTGTCAGAGGGTACTGGATTTTTTGCAATGGAAGCCTTAACCCCTTTTGGACCCTGGGAAATAGTTTCTGGATCAGCAGAAGGGTTTTTATAAAGAAACTTGTGAGAGTCAGGGACTCTGTAGTACCTATCTGGCTTGGCTGGTGCAGGGGGCAAAGAATCAGGAGATAAGCTGGATTCAGAGAACACATCATCCACAATATCTAGCACAGGCGGAATAGCCAGGGGCCTGTGCTGAGGCAATAAAAGGAAATCCCTGAGCCTTTTCTTGGATTCTGAATAATCCTGACTTTCCCAATGAAAATGCTCCCACATGGTATGTAAAGTTTCCCCAAAAGAATAATCCTCAGGAGGAAAGGCTGAAGGGATAGATTCTTCAGCATCAGAGTCCTCATAGGGGGGTAGAGAGTATCCCTGGTTTGAAGAGGAATCAAAGGAAATGGAAACCTGATCAGAGGAATCATAGTCTGTATCCTGCCTAGGCCTTTTCTCAGGAGGGGAATGGGAAACCCTGATTAGAGTAATGAGGTCTTCGGCCATTTTAAGCATCTGTTTCTTAGGCATGGAGGACTGTCCAGGAGAATGCTGTACTTGCTTCTTTGTCTTTAATGGTACTTTTGTCTTGGCTGCTGCTTTACTGGTAAGTTGTAAAGGTCTGAAAACACCCTCAGAAGCCGATGCCTGCTCAGCGGCTCCGGACCCATCTGAGGGATTAGTTTCCGTACGCCCAATACCTTGAGTTTCCAGAGGCCTAGTTGTCTCCACGTGGGAGTCAGAGGCAGCCTGTGGCTCTGAGGTAGCGGGTGTCAGGGGCTGCAAAAGCGCCTCACTGAGAACCAGTGAACCGGCGACTGGCCTAGAAGAGGTTTTGTCATCGGTTTTGGACCTCGGATGCCTGTCTTTATCCTTGTCTTTGCATTTTTTTGGAATTGCGGTCGTCAGTTGATCCGACGGCATAGTATAATTGAACATTCGGCCAAAGTAGTGCAAAGCAAAATCAAAACTTCTTTTTATAGTGCGTTTGTTTAATCTAGCACAAAACCGACAACTAGTGACATCGTGATCAGGGCCTATGCATGGAATACAGTAAGAGTGGAAGTCCTTATGAGGTATTTGCTTCCCACAAGAAATACAGTTATTATCTTTTTCTGACATCGGTCTGAGGCAAGAAATAAATTTCCCCAACAGGGTACTTAGCTTTATTGAAGACTTCTGATCTGAAATTCGACTTCGAAAATCTCAGGAGTCGGCCAACCGGCACTTGCGAACTGCTTCTGCTTCAGCACCACACGGCAAGAAAGACTGAAGAAAATGGCGTTGGATGAATCTTATATACCCCTGGCACACTGACGTCAGGGAAGAAGCGACAGCAACCGACGCCGGACCAAGACTTTGGAACTCTGGCCGACTGCGGGACCGCCTGGCGGCAGGATAACCCCAAGTGTAATGACTGCAGCAGTGTAACACGATGAACATCTATATGATCAGCCATGCTGCCAGGTTCAGTGTTTGGAGTTGATTGTGCAGGATCTGATTGTTTTACTGGGACAGTAGTTGAGGTCTTTGAGGTAAGGTCCAAGCTGGGTATTGAGACAAGTTCCTTAGGATTGGGTACCAGTATTGGTGGGGCTAGTCTGGGGCAATTAGTATCATCTTTGGTTTCTCTTGTCTGACTTTTAGTAGGACCCTGGGAAGAAGAGGCAGAGGAGGAAAGGCGTAAACTGATAGGTTTTTCCAACTGAAGGATAGGGTGTCCACTTTCCATGTTTGTCTGTTATAAGTCCTTGTGCAGAATCTTTTCAATTGATAATTATGAGGAGAGGTAAATAGATCTATGTCTGGGCTCCCCAATTTCTCTGTTATCATGCTGAATACTTGTGGATTTAGTTTCCACTCATGAGGATCCATAAGGTTTCTGCTTAAATCATCTGCCAGAGTATTTGGTTTTCCTGGCAGGAATTGAGCTTGAAGATGTATTTGGTAAGTCAAAGCTGTGTGCCACAGTGCCATGGCTAATCTGCAAAGGGGGTATGAGTGCGTGCCCCCTTGCTTGTTTATATACCACATAACCATGGTGTTGTCCGTCTTTATCAGTAGTTGTCCCCGATCAAGTAAGTCCTTGAAGGCTGTCAGGGCATTTTGAACAGCTAGCATCTCTTTTTGGTTGATATGCAGATGCATTTGTTTTGGGGTCCATATGCCTTGAATGCATCTTCCTGCCAGGTGGGCCCCCCATGCATAATCTGATGCATCTGTTGTTAAGGTTTGGCTGGCAGAGGGTAGAGTGAAGGCCTGTCCCATGTTTTGGTGACATGCCTTTGCCCACCATAGAAAATCCTGTTGTAGGCAGGGAATGAGAGGAATCACTGTTTCCAGACTGTGACAATGTTGACTCCATAAACGTTTTAGGTACCACTGAAGTTTCCTCATATGCAGTTTTGCATATGGAATTAGTAGGATGCAGGATGCCATGAAGCCCAAAGCCTGCAGAGTTTGTCTTGCAGATAACTGGGTTTTTGTTGCCATCAGTTTGAAGTATACTTCTTTGTCTGCAAAAAGCAATTACTGGTGCCAGGCACTTTGTAAAGACCCTGGGCGCAGTAGATAAGCCAAAGGGCAGTGCAGAGAACTGGTAATGCATTAAGCCAGCCTTGAATCTGAGGTATCTTCTGCATGATTCCCTTATTGGGACATGCAGGTATGCCTCTTTTAGGTCTAATGTTGCCAGCCAAGGATTCTTGCCCGGCATGGGCAGAAGCTGCTGCAAAGTCAGCATTTTGAATTTTGGAATGTCCAGGTATGAGTTCAAAATTGATAAATCCAGTATTGGCCGTCAGGCCTTGTCCTTTCTGGGAACCAAGAACAGTCTTGAGTAAAAACCTTGTCCTTTTTCCTGTTCTGGCACTGGCTGAATGGCCCCCATATCCATGAGGGACGTAACCTGTTTTTGTGCCTCTGCCCATTGATTTTTTGGCAGATCCGGCCAACCGTTTGCCATTGGAAGAGTATGGAAATGGAATCTGTATCCCTGTGATACTATGTTTAGTACCCACTTGTCCTGGGTTATTAACTGCCAATTTTGAGCAGTGCTAATTTTCCCCCTAAGGGTGCTGCCAAAAGGCAAGTGCTTGGTGAAGGCAGAGGGAAGTCATTGGGACTGTTTTCTGTAGAGTTGCGCTTTATCTCCTCCAGATTTGGAGGTAGAAGCACCCCATTGCTTTGACCTGTACAAATCTTGAGCCTGGTATCTGGAACCCTTAGGGTGTTTGGATTTGCCCCTTTGAGCTCGGTCAGACACAGGAAAGGACCAATTTTTTGTAGGCCAGTGTCTACTGAATCTTGGTGGCTGCACTTGTAAGAAGTCTTTTACAGTTTGCATAGACTTAGCTTTGTCTTCCATTTTCTTTAAAACCTCTTCTGCCTTAATACCAAACAGAGTATCATGCTGTAAAGGTGCATCCAGTAATTTAGCTTTAACATGATCAGGCAAAATTTGCTCTTTTAGCCAGGCATACCTCCTAATCACAGATCCAGTAACTGCGGCCCTGCAGGAGGCCACTAAGGAATCAAAACCACATTGCAAAGTATTCTTTCAAACTTGTTCAGCTGCATGCAATAATTCCTGCAATTCTTTATTTTATGCACATTCAGAAATCAACATACTTTTCTGTTTCAGCAATCCCATAACATGTTGTTGATACTTGAGCATAAGAAACTGGCAGTTTAAGGCCCTAATTGCCAATGTTGCAGATGTATAAACCTCCTTTCCCCATCTATCCAGTGTCCTTGAATCTCTGTCAAAGGGGGTGGGATTTTTTGCTGTTGAGGCCTTAACTCCCTTTGGACCCTGTGAAATAGTTTCAGGATCAGCAGCAGGGTTTCTAAACAAAAAATTTGTGTGAGTCAAGGACCCTGTAATATCTGTCAGGCTTGCTGGTAGCCGACGGTAAGGAGTCCTGACTTCAAGCTTGACTCCGAAAACACATCATCCACAATGTCTAAAACAGGGGGTATGGCTAAAGGCCTGTGCTGAGGGAGAAGAAGAAAATCCCTGAGCCTCTTTTCTGATTCTGAGAAATCTTGACTCTCCCAGAGAAAATACTCCCTCAAAGTATGCAAGGTTTCTCCAAATGAATAATCCTCAGGAGGTGATGCAGATGAGATAGACTCCTCTGCATCAGAATCCTCATAGGGAGGTATAGATAATTCCTGATCAGAAGAGGAATCAGAAGAAATAGAAACCTGATCTGAATATTCATAACCAGTGTTTTGCCTAGGCCTCTTATCAGGAGGGGGTTGGGAACCCCTGATCAAGGTAATAAGGTCTTCAGCCATTTTGATCATCTGTTTTTTAGGCATAGTGGCCTGTGCACATGGCTCATGCGTCAGTTTTTTAGCTTTAGAAGTTGCTTTTGTCTTTGGTTTTGCAGCTGTCCTTGGTTTGATATAAAAATGTTGAGGCCTGAATACACCCTCAGAAGCTGGTGCCTGCTCAGCGGCTCCAGACCAATCTGAGGGAGATACATCCATGGGTCCAATACTTTGAGTATCTCGCGGCGTGCTGGACTCCACATGAGTCTCGGTAGGGGCCTGCAACTCAAAAGTAGTGGGTAACAGGGGCTGCAAAAGCACCTCACTGAGTACGGCAAACCAGCGACTGGCTTAGGAGAAGCTTCGTCGTCGGTTTTGGACCTCGACTGTCTGTCTCTGTCCTTTTCTTTGCATATTTTGTGTACTCTGGTAGTCAGATTGCTAACCGATGACATTTCTGGTTAGTGAAATCTGTTTCCAAAATATTTTGAGACAAAAATATACTGACGCTTAATAGTGTGTTAGTTAAATCTAGCACAAAACGGACAGCCAGGCACGTTGTGATCAGGGCCTAGGCAAGGAATACAGTATAAATGGAAATCCTTATGAGGTATTTGCTTCCCACAAGTAATACAATTATTAACTTTTTTTGACATCGGTATGGAGCAAGAAAAAAGTTTCCCCAACGGGGTACTTAGCTTTAGTGAAGACTTTGGTTCTGAAACTTAAACTCGAATATTACAGGAGTCGGCCGACCGGCACTTGTGAAATGCTTCTGCTTCTGGCACCATGTGGCAAGAAAGACTGGGGAAAATGGCGTCGGCTGCTTGTTTTATACCCCCGACAACCCGACGTCATTGAAGAGGAGACCGCAACTGACGCGGGACCCAAGACTTTGGAATTCAGGCCGACTGAGGGCAACCAGCCAGCAGATTACCCTAAATGTAATGACTGCAACAGTGAAACATGAAGAGCATCTGGACAACTGAATAGATGTTCATAAATTCAACACTAGTATGACTAGCATGACCCTCCTTGAAATGAGAGGCAAAATCTATGGGTGGGTGGTAGCAAGGCAGATATGACCTTGTGGCTCAATTACCTTGTAACTCCTATAATTCTTAGATACTATGACAAATATTGCCTAGTAGTAGAAAATGTATTCTTACCAATGCCTATAATTGTGTTTTTCAATTGGCTATAATGGCATCACTATCAATTACTTAAACAAACATCTTCTAAGCTTTGTTCGCTGAGATAACAAATATGCACAGGCCAGCCATTTAACCTTATTAATTATTGGTTATAGCCTGATTTCTGATATGTAATTTCCTCATGAAACACAGCTTTATTTTCAGTTTGTGACTGCCTTCACAGTGGCCCGAAGGTAGTGCTGCCACCTCACAACATGAGGTTCTCCACTTCAATTTTCAGTTGGGGTGCCTTCTATGCAGAATCTGCATGTACTCCCTGGGTTTGGGTGGGTTTTCTCCAGGTGCTCTAGTTTCTTCCCATATCCTGAAGACAAACCACAGGTGGACTGGGCTCTCTAAACTAGCCATAGGTATTAGTGTGTGTATATGTATGTGTGGTATGAAAACCACAACAGAGCTAGCTACGTGGTGGTGTAAAAGTACAGTTGTGTACCTACCATAAATGTAGATGTTCGAGTGTATTCACTGTTGCAGTCATTACACTTGGGTTATCCTGCTGGCAGGCTACCCGCAGTCGGCCTGAATTCCAAAGTCCTGGTCCGGCGTCGGTTGCTGTCGCCTCTTCACTGACGTCAGAGCGCCAGGGGTATATAAGATGCAGCCAACGCCATTTTCTTCAGTTTTTCTTGCCCCAGATGTCAGGTGCCCCCAAGAAGGTAGGCAATACATATTGCTTATAAAAACATACAGTAAATAAAACCAATACCTTCATCTACAAGCAAATACACCACATAGGTTGTATAGGATAGAGAAGTCTCAGCAAAGAAAGGGGGATGGAGGGTGGGTAACCTGGACTGCAACAGTGAATACACTCGAACATCTATATTTATGGTAGGCACACAGCTGTACTATGTTTATCGTGTTTCACTGTTGCAGTCATTACACTTGGGTTGAATCCCAAAGCTGAGGTAGGGCGGCTGGGTCTAAATAGGAATAGGAGTGGCTATGAGACCCTGCAGAACTGCAGTGGCAAAGCCTGCTCTGGATTTAGAATAAAGAGGTAAGTGATAATGCTTGGTAAAGGTGTGTACTGAACTCAAAGTTGCAGCCTCCAAAATTTCCATGGTTGGTACTCCTCTGAGAAAGGCTGCTGAAGTGGCTGCTGCCCTGGTAGAATGTGGCTTAATATTCTTAGGCACTGACTTGCCATGCTGTGCATAGCAGAAATGAATACAGTGTCCTATCCATTTTGAAATAGTCTGCTTTGAGATAGCCTTTCCTTGTGGTCCTGCAGCATATGCTACAAACAGTTGCTCAGTTTTTCTGAAAGCTTTTGTTTTGTCCAAGTAGAAGCATAGCTGCCTGTGTATGTCCAAAAAGTGCAGAAGTCTCTCCCCTTTATTCTGGGGATTTGGATAAAATGTTGGCAAATCAATGGTTTGGTTAACAGCCACATTGGATACTACCTTTGGCATAAATTTTGGGTTTGTCCTTAGAGAAACCCTGTCCGGATGACAAATGATAAAATGTTCCACTGCCATTAATGCCTGTAACTCTGAGACTCTTCTTGCTGAAGTTATTGCTAGGAGCAGAGCAGTTTTCCATGATAAGAATTTTATATCAGCTGTATTGGCTGGCTCAAAAGGAGGCAGTGTGAGCTTTTCCAAAACAAAGTTGAGGTCCCATATAGGTATCGGTGCTCTTCTTGGGGGTCTTATGTTTTTTGCCCCTCTGAGGTACTGTCTTAGCAGTGGATGAGAGAAAATATGAGGTTCCGTATTGTAATGAGCTGAAATGGCAGAGGCATGGATCTTAATTGATGAGAAGGAAAGGCCTTTGTCCAGCATCTTAGTTAAGTATTGTAAAATCTGAGGAATATTTGGAGCAAGTGGTTCAGGTCCTTGTGCCTGGTTCTAGACACAGAATCTCTTCCATTTTTCTGCATAAGATTTCTTGGTGCTGGGCCTCTTGGCTTCCAGAATGACATCCATAACAGCTTTAGAGAGAGGTGTGTTCTGAGTGGCTATATTATTTGCCATGCAGCCAGATTTAAGGTTCTGAGATGGCTGTGCAGGATCTGATTGTTTTGTAGAGTCAGAAGATGAGGAATTTGAGGTAAAGTCCAGGCTGGGCCTTGAGACAAGCTCTTTAGGATTGGGTACCAGTGCTGGCGTGGCCAGTCTGGGGCAATCAGAATCATTTTTGGCTTCTCTTGTCTGACTTTTAGGAGTACCTTGGGAAGGAGAGGCAGTGGTGGAAAGGCATAAACTGTTAGGGTTTTCCAGCTGAATGATACAGCATCCACTTTCCATGCTTGTGAGTGATAGGTCCTTGTGCAGAATCTCTGTAGTTGGCAGTTGTGAGGGGAGGCAAAAAGATCTATGTCTGGGCATTCCCATTTCCTTGTTATCATGCTGAAGACCTGTGGATCTAGTTTCCACTCGTGAGGGTCCATGAGGTTTCTGCTTAGTTTGTCTGCCAGAGTATTTTCTTTCCTGTCAGGAATTGTGCCTGCAGATGTACTTGATAGGTCAGTTCTGTGTTCCACAAAGTCATGGCTTGCCTGCAGAGGGGGTAGGAATGTGTGCCCCCTTGCTTGTTTATGTACCACATAACTGTAGTATTGTCCATCTTTAGTAATAGTTGTCCTGGATGTAGTAGATCCTTGAAGGCTATCAGGGCATTCTGTACAGCTAGCATCTCTTTTTGATTGATATGAAGATGCATTTGGTCCGTGGGCCACGTGCCCCGAATACATTTTCCTGCCATGTGTGCCCCCCAGGCATAATCCGATGCATCTTTTGTTAGTGTCTGCCTGGCTGTGGGTAAAGTGAAAGGCTGTCCCTTGTTGTGGTGACAGGCCAGTGCCCACCATTGAAACTCCTGTTGCAGGCAGGGAATAAGAGTTATTACTGTTTCCAGGCTGTGGCAATGTTGAATCCAAACACTTTTTAGATACCATTGTAGCTTCCTCATATGCAGTCTTGCATATGGAATTAGTAGGATGCAGGATGCCATGAAGCCCATAAGCCTGCAGAATTTTTCTTGCTGGTAGCTGGGTTTTTGTTGCCATCATTTAAAGTAACGAGTCAGTTGCCTTTGCTTGTCTGGCATGAGATAAGCCATCTGGACAGTTGTATTTAAGCTTGCACCCAGGAATATTATCTCTTGAGAGGGCACTAGTTTTGATTTCTTTTCATTTACTGTGCACCCTAGGCAAATTAGTAATCTTTTTACAAACGCCAGATGCTTTAGTAGAATTTCCTTGCTCTCTGCTTGAATAAGGCAGTCGTCCAAGTAGGGATATATTTGAATTCCTTTTTGTCTGCAAAATGCAATTACTGGTGCCAGGCATTTTGTGAAGACCCTGGGCGCAGTAGATAAGCCAAAAGGCAGTGCAGAGAATTGGTAATGCATTGAGCCAGCTATGAATCTGAGGTAACTTCTGCAAGATTGTTTGATTGGAACATGCAGGTATGCCTCTGAGGTCCAAAGTAACTAGCCAAGCCTTCTTGCCCAGCATGGGTAGAAGTTGCTGCAGTGTCAACATTTTGAATTTTGGAACATCCAGGAAAGTGTTTAGAGTAGACAGGTCCAGTATTGGTCTCCAGGCTTTGTCCTTTCTGGGTACCAAGAAAAGTCTTGAGTAAAATCTTAGCCCCTGTTCTTGCTGTGGTACTTTTTGAATAGCCCTCATGTCCATGAGAGCAGAAATTTGTTTTTGTGCCTCTGCCCATTGATTTTGTGGCAGGTCTGGCATACCTTTTGACCTTGGTAGGGTGTGAAAGTGGAACCTGTAACCCTGAGAAACAATATTCAGTACCCATTTGTCCTGGGTGATCATGTGCCAATTTTGTGAGAAAAGTGCTAGTTTTCCCCCTAATGGTGCTGGCATTTGTCGAGGAAAGTCACTGGGACTGCTTCCTATAAGGTTGTGATTTGTCTTCTCCACCTTTGAGGGCTGAAGCACCCCATTGTTTAGGTCTGTATGAGCCTTGGGGCTGAGACCTGCCTCTTGGGCATCTGTATCTGCCTCTTTGTGGCCTGTCTGACACTGGAAAGGACCAATTTTTAGAAGGCCAGTTCCTGCTAAATCTAGGTGGCTGAACCTGTAATAAATCCTTTACTGTCTGCATTGATTTTGCTTTATTCTCCATTTTCTTTAACACCTCTTCTGCCTTAACGCCAAACAAAGTATCATGCTGTAATGGAGCATCCAATAATTTTGCTTTAACATGATCAGGTAAACTCTGTTCTTTTAACCAAGCATGCCTTCAAATGACAGAACCTGTAACTGCGGCTCTGCAAGATGCCTCTAATGAATCAAAACCACATTGCAAAGTATGCTTTCCCACTTGTTCATCTGCATGCAATAAATCCTGCATTTCCTTGTTCTCAGGACATTCAGAACTTGTAAGCATTTTCTGTTTTAGCAAAGACATTAGGTATTGTTGATATTTAAGCATATGAAACTGGCAGTTTAAAGCCCTTACAGCTAAAGTAGCAGAGGTGTAAACTTTTTTCCCCCATCTGTCCAGTGCTTTAGAATCCCTATCAGAGGGAACAGGGTCTTTTGCAGTGGAAGCCTTGACCCCTTTGGGACCCTGAGAAATAGTTTCTAGATCAGCAGCAGGGTTTTTATGAAGAAATTTATGAGAATCTGGAACCCTGTAGTACCTAACTAGCTTAACTGGTGCAGGGGGTAAAGAATCAGGAGTCAAACTGGATTCAGAAAGAACATCATCAACAATATCTAATACAGGGGGATAGCAAGAGGCCTGTGCTGAGGCAATAAAAGAAAGTCTCTGAGCCTTTTCTTGGATTCTGAATAATCCTGGCTCTCCCAATAGAAATGTTCCCTCATGGTGTGCAGGGTTTCCCCCAAAAGAGTAGTCCTCAGGAGGAGAGGCTGAAGGAATAGATTCTTCAGCATCAGAGTCCTCATAGGGAGGAAGAGAATTTCCCTGTTCTAAAGAGGAATCAGAAGAAATAGAAACCTGATCAGAGGAGTCATAGTCAGTGTCTTGCCTAGGCCGTTTATCAGGAGGGGGATGGGAACCCCTGATCAAAGTAATTAGGTCCTCGGCCATTTTGAGCATCTGTTTCTTTGGCATGGATGACTGTCCAGGAGAATGCTGTACTTGTTTCTTTGTCTTTAAAGGTGTTTTAAACTTTGCCTTGGCTGCTGAAGAGGTCTTGATAGTAAGCTGTGTAGGTCTGAAAACACCCTCAGAAGCCAATGCCTGCTCAGCGGCTGCAGACCCATCTGAGGGAATTGTTTCCGTAGGCCCAATACCTTGAGTTTCCAGAAGCCTAGCTGTCTCCACGTGGGCGTCGGAGGCGGCCTGTGGCTCTGAGGTAGCAGGTGTCAGGGGCTGCAAAAGCATCTCACTGAAAACCGGCGAACTGGCGACTGGCCAAGAAGAGGCTTCGTCGTTGGTTTTGGACCTCGGATGCCTGTTTTTTTCTTTGTCCTTGCGCTTTTTATGGACCCCGTCGTTGGTTGTTCTGACGGCATTATATAGTTAAACCTTCAGCCAAAGTAATGAAAAGCAAAATCGAACCAACGCTTAATAGTTCGTTGGTTGAATCTAGCACAAAACCAACTAGCAACGTCGTGCTCAGGGCCTAGGCAAGGAATACAGTAAGAATGAAAATCCTTTTGAGATATTTGCTTCCCACAAGAAATACAATTGTTGACTTTTACTGACATCGGACTGGAGCAAGAAAAAGTTTCCCCAACGGGGTATTTAGCTTTATTGAAGACTTCGGATCTGAAATTCAAATTCGAAAATCTCAGGAGTCGGCCGACTTGCACTTGCGAACTGCTTTTGCTTCGGGCACCGCGCGGCAAGAAAGACTAAAGAAAATGGCATCAGCTGCATCTTATATACCCCTGGTGCACTGACGTCAGGGAAGAGGCGACAGCAACCGACGCCGGACAAGGACTTTGGAATTCAGGCCGACTGCGGGTAGCCTGCCAGCAGGATAACCCAAGTGTAATGACTGCAACAGTGAAACACGATGAACATCCATGACTCTAGTTGACAGTCACTACTAAAGTGACACCCCACCCTCATATGCAATTATGGGAAAAGGGGGGTTGCGGATGAATGAACGGACTTCCTCAACACCCACTGGTCTTAATTATAATTTATTAAAAATTACTTCTATAAAGTTGCACTTCTTGTCCATTTTAACATGATAGATGTTTGTGCATGTGACTAAATGTTACTTAGGCATTTAGGCCTCATTATTAAATGCATACCTTTTTATGTATCTATTTTTAGTGTTTAGGGTGTAAATGAAAAAAAAATAAATGCTAAGTTCCAGTCTTCTTATCTGTAGTTCAAATCCATCCAAATAGGAAACAGGTGCTGCAGCTTGATTCTTCTTGTCTGTAAGTAATGATTGGGTGCACAGCAGAAAAGTATTATGCACCAGTACCCACACATCCTAAGGTACGGGTACATAAGTGCACTGTATAGCACATGCACTACGGTGGGAAACTGCAAGGACCACTGTGGCTGAGCAGCATGAAGGAATAAGCAGAATAACTCAGAAATCTGCTGAAGTCTGAAGTGCATATTACTCATTCCTGAATACTAAACATTAATCTGCATCTACTTTTTACTTCAAATTCTGTGACCAGCATCTGAGGCCTGCTAAACTAGGCCTCAAAACTGGCCTGTACTGATGTCAATATAGGCCATCCATGCATGTTCACATAATTATACAGACAGTGTGCTTCAAGCTACATGTACATCTTGTACAGCTGGCATGATCTGAAGTACGTTATGTGCCTGTCTATGTTCATGTAGCATACAAAGTATGGCTGTGAGGATAATGGTGTAGCATACCAACTTCTCTCCAGCTACTGCTCTTCTTTGGTACAAAGGTGCTTCACACAGTTCAGCTTCTCTCTGCGGTAATGATGTTATGCAAATTCATGTGCATATTTATTTTTTTCCAGTTAAGTCAGATGGGCCACAGCTGGTAGTAAGCGGTATATTATTTTCCTTAGTTCATGAGATGTGTTCATAGGTATGTAGTTGGCTAGCTGCCCCTGTGAGACATTTTAAGCCAATCCAATTTCCCTTGCTACAGTCAGAATCAAACCCTGTCCTGTGTGTCTATGAGGAAATCACCCAAACTATTATGCCAACCCCCAACATACTTGTGATGTACAGGGCACTACAAAAGAGCTACCCAGATACAATCTGCCCTGCCAATACAAATTGAGGAATATCACATGAAGGTCTGAGCCTTTATGTAGATAGGTAAATCTGACAACTACCACTAAAAGTCTTGCACCAGTACCAAGGAAGAGCTAGCCATCACATTCCAATTACTTGAGATTTTGATGCTACATTTAAGGGCTTACAGTCTGAATCATCTGAATTCAGTTCAAAGTTCCTCAAACATAACAGCACAGAGTTACATTTGGCTGTGTTTCCTTGCTCACTTCTTTGCAGAGCAAAATTCTAAATATTTGCATGTTAGTGAGTTGAGAGACGTCCAAAGTTCAGTGAACTTCAAAGAAAGAATGAGAGGCATTATACTGTCTGTTAGCAATCACTTTTTTTTTCCAAGGTGCAGCAATCTAGGTCTGAAAATAATAAGGTAAGAGGGTGACACCCTCAAATGGGAATGCACCAGAGGCTAGCCATCCCCATGCAAAAATGTTTCTTTTTGCTTGTAAAATAATGAGCCTGAATGAGAATGCATGTACTCACCTGGCATTTAGATATTCTTGTGGCCAAAATGCTGCGATGTGAGCTTGAGCTTGGGCAAGCCAAGAAGGTGCAGTGGAATCTTATTAAAGACCATTAAGGAGTATTTACATTCAATAATGCCCACTTGGTGGCACTGAACATATGACAGTCCTTGAGACTTGGTAGTACATAATGCATCTGTTTCTCTCCTCACATTTAAAGGTCACCATAAGATCCTGCCAGAAGAAAATGTGGGTGAGGGTCATATAGACCAGAAACAATGAAGTAACTGGTGAATAATATCACATCCTATCACTGCAATGTTTGAGTCACACCAGTAACACAGTATCAGCATTAGTATCATCTCCCAGTTTTCCCAATTTGAACATGGGGTCAAGGTGTCACATTCATAGTGACCATCACCTAGCCAATCTTCACATCGATGGGCGGCAAGAATTAACACAGTAATGCATTCAAAAAAGGCCTGAACAGCCTGTGAGAGTATCATTATTTTTATATAAGTAAACTTCAAAATTATACACAAACTTCACCATTTTTAAATTGTTTATAATACTTCATATATTTGTTGGAAATTAAAAAAAATACTACAAATGCTTCATATTACCATCTGAGCCGAAGATGCATTTCTGGGGAACTGATGCACTCTGGGAACAGCTAGGTAGTGTTGATACTGCTGGGGCACTGGTCTAACTTGGAACTGAGTGTGATTCATTCCAGCATCCACACTGAGGTCCCTGCAAGAGCCATAACAAAAACTGCAGATAAGTTCTAATGCCCAGTATACACATATCACATTAAGCCTTCTTACAAGCATTTCTTTTTCAGTGTAAATTAATACCAATAACCTGAGATCTGTAGTTAAACAGGATATGATAACACAGCATTATCTTAATTTAGACAGAAAACAGAATAGTTTAACTGAAGAAGAAAAAAAAAAACAGGTCCATTTTCCTTTAACTTGCAGTTACCCTGCTACATTATGGTACAGACAGGTGAAATGTGGCTATAAACTGCAAAACCACTTCAGATGAAGCAGCTGGTTGTATGATGAACAGCCTGGTGTCATTATTATTGCATGGGTCACAGTGCCTTTTTCATTTCCTCTGTTCACATTTCTTTTAGATTGCTGTGGGGCGATTTGAAGTAGGAAATAAAGCAAACTGTCAAAAATATTTCTGAGATCTAACTGGTCCTTGCTGACCTTTAATGTCCATTTGTAACAACTCATAATACCTTTTCAGGACATCTGATAACTGGGAGCAATCCCACTTAAAATGGAACATCAAATGCAGGACCATGTCTCCAAAGCATAGTTCCTCCAATGGAAAATTAGGACTGACAGATTCCTCCTCCTCCAACCCATAGTCTAAAGGTGAAGGCAACTGAGAGGAGGAGGCTAAAGAGCCAGCAGAGTTAGAGTCCTCATCTGAGGATCCAGGGTCACTTGCTCTTCTGAGGGTAGAGGACCACAGGGGTACAGGAACTGGAACCCCCTGAGATGGCTTTAGAGCCATCAAAGCGCTGAACAAACCTTGAATGAAGCCCTGCCATTTCCACTGTGGAGCCCTAACAGCTGACACCACTTTTAAACTTCTGTCTTTTCCTTAAGGGGACGTCAGTCCTGACAAAACTGGATGGTTTGAACCCTTGCCCTGGATTCAATCAAGGTAACTGGCACCTCTTCCCTAACCAGGATCTGAGGAATCTCTTTAGGCCCCTCAGAGATAATCAGCCATGCCCCTCAATGTCCATGGAGGATGTCTGCAAGTCTTCAGAGGATGTGCAAGAAGTAGGTTCCATGCTGGCCTCCGAGAAGGTTGCAGCAGAAGAAACCGATGGCAATACCTGACTATCCTCAAGGTTCTCATTCACCTCAAGAGAGACATCTGGTAGAGGCAGGACAGCAGCAGGCTCAGGCCTAGATTTTTTTGCCTTCTTAGGCAGCAGCTGTACCTCGGGGCAAGCGGCTTCTGCCATGGTACCTTAGGCCTACAGCTTCAGATGTTGGTCCTCAAGGGAAAGAGAAGAAAGACAGCTATGTAAAGTCTTAGGTACAAACGCCTGACATACGGAACACTGAGTGTGGTCAGGAGATGCACCTAAGCAAAGCAGGCACCTATCGTGGGGGTACCTATGGCTACTCTGCCTCCCACACTGACATTTCTCTTTTTTGGAGGAAGAGTGACCCACTGAAAAGGAGAATAAAATGAAAATAGAACCCCAACGGGCTACTTATCTTATCTTGAAGATGTTGGCTCAGTGCAACATATGATAATGACGTTCAGACTGACTGCAATAAAGTTCTAGTTTGTGAGCTTTCATACTTCACCCTTTATGCCCTACACTTGTTGGGAGAGCATATATCTGATGTACAATGCTCCAATTAATAAAGATTTAAGTATACTGGACGGACGTTGGGCTATCCTTGGCAGGAGATCCCAGAGGGGATGAATACTGCAACAATTATATGGAAAGACATCTACTGGGGTGGAGTCACATGGAAGATATAGACAAACATGGGGAGAATGCATTCAGGTTTTTTTTTTCTTTTCCTTGTGTAAAAGCAATGGAAAATATCCAGAGGGTTGGGTGGAGAATATTAACATTTTTCTTTAGCAGAGGATAGACATTTTTCCACTACCGATCACTGTGTACTGGATGGGTTTTTGGTCCCTTCATTATCATCAGTACCAAACATGTCCCATTTTGATCCTCTCCCTGATAAAGAAAATGTAATTTATGCTGCCCTTCCTCTTTAGTGTCTACTGTAACTTATCAAAGTTCACTAATAAAAATAAGCTGTTTTGAAGGTGCAAAGACATGTTGCTTTGTCTTCAAACTTTAATTTAACCAACAAGTATGCATTTATTTTGTTGCAGAATTAAAATTTTATACAATACGTCTATGAAACTCGATAGAAATGTTGAGATCAGGATGCAGTATGGGACAGCTGTCTTTCACTCACTGTGTTTGAACAGTACATCACAAAATAGTTTGATGTTGCCTAAATATGACGTTTTATGAAACAGTACCAAACTATGCTATTTAATCAGTGCAGCTCCAAGGTGATGCAAGCACAAATACTTGCATAACTGCACAGATATACATATAGGCAAAGCAAACAGAAGGTCAAGCCTTTTTACAATATTTTTAAAGGACTTACAGTATCTAAAAATGTAACACTGATTTTCAAAAATAAATACAAATTAAGCTACTTTAATTTAACCTTAGAGCATAGTATAGCTAAACTGTACATACAGGCCACTATTTTAAAACTGCTGAAATAGTCTCACTAGGAAGTAAGTAGGCACCCCATTAGCAGTCCAACAGATTTAGGAAACCACTCTTGCAAAAACATATATAAATAAATTAAAATAATGTCCTACTCCAGACTGTAGCAAGGAGGAAGAGGAGTTCAAAAGAAATGATAATGCTGTAATTGTATACAATGAGCAAATAACTGTACATCACATAAAAAAGCAAAGCTAGACCACCTTAAAAAAGCCAAAGCAAGTGAATCTGAGTTGGTAAGTGGGCATGCAAACTACTGAAAAATGTATATTTCTCCTTATTTTTAAATCCCTCACCAAGACCTTGCCCAATGACTCCCATTTATGTACTCAGCTCATATGTTCCCTCACTTATTCCTGTGCATGGCCTGACTAACCCATTCATTATCTTGGAGGCGACAGTCAGGTATTAGGGAGTGGGCCAGTGTATTGGTTTCATGGAGATTTCAGTCTCATCCCTCCTAACCCCCTCCTTACAGGTAACCAGATGCCTCACAATGGCAGCCTGGGAGAGGAATGAAGATCATGCTCCCACCTACATTAGCATCTCAGTGGAACTTGAACTACTTAGCAGCTCAAGCCTATCCTGTTTCTTCCACAGGTGATCAACAACTCGCCAGAAGTATACCCAGTACATGGGCCATGTTGATTTTATGTCTCCCATGGATAAGTTGGTATTATCCATTGTGCCCATGCTCCCTGGGAAGACCTCCAGAACATATGCCACTAACTGAGCATAGAACACCTAGGTCATATTAAGAACTTCATTCCTCTACACCATGGAGCTGGGGACTACTGAAAAAGTTTCTTGTGCAAAAGCACTCTAAGAAGCCTATGAGCTCCAAGAGCATACTTGCCAGACATCAGCATATACAAACCAGGTAAATACATTAGGAATTAATCTTAATAGAAAAATTGATGGTTTTAGAGTGCAGTTATCAAAAAATAAAATATAATACACAGCTTCTATGACAGTCTCTAGGTGTATATAAATATGTGTGCTCACCTTTATAAAGTATTTGGTTCTGAATGTTCTTAAATATGGGAACTGATACAGGTACAGTTCTTGACACTTCTAATGTACTGCAGACCAAGTGTGAACAGGACACATGTATTTTATTCTATACATTTTCATTTTATTTTTGATGACCACAGACTAGAGCAATCACCAACTAAGATGTTACATGTCTAGTGTGCTGCTTTAGTTGGTAAGGTAAAAGTTCAATGAGACTCCTTTGCACTGCTTTGGGGAGTTTCTCCTTTCACCCACTGCTGTGTGACTGTGATGTAGGTATACACAAAGTCTGGGAATGTGGGTGATGCAAGGGTCCTGCCCCCTTGTAAAAAAAAAAAAAAAAAAAAAAAACATGTTTTCAATCTGTGCCCTTTAGGGCACATATTATCTGTAAGACTGAAACGGTCAGTATCGCTAAAATTATTCTTGAGTGACTTACTCTTGATTTATACATACTGGAACCACACAGGACAGAGTACAAAATCTGTTCTCATTATCACAGGAAGTACCAAACAAGGGTACACTACTTTGCTGAATAATCAAACAGTAGGTTATTAAAATATGCAGGGAACTCTTCTCTAATTTGGAGAAAATAACACCAAAGCATAACAGAATATTTGCCAAAAAGACTGCAAAATTGCCTCAGTTTTTTGACAAATCTGTGGTCTCAGTGTCCTGACAAATTTGTGGTATGGAAGGGCAGTAGGTATACTTTCAGTTCACCAGAGTACATAACTAATATTGCTTGAGGCCCAGTGGAACCACTTACAGAAGGACTGAGATACATTTTAAAGACCTTTAGCTGACAGCCTATATCCTTGATTATTACAAGGTGAAGCTCAAAGGAGGAAGACTGAATGAAGTTTAAAATACAAATTCAAGTGAGAAAGTACAGTTGTGTACACTTACCATAAATGTAGATGTTTGAGTGTATTCGCTGTTGCAGTCATCACATTTGGGTTATCCTGCCATGGGTAGCCCTCAGTCGGCCCGAATACCAGAGGCTTAGTATTTCTGCGTCGGTTGCTGTCACTCTAGGACTGACATCAGGTCGTCAGTGGTATAAAATCAAGCAGCCGAAGCCATTACATCAGTTTTTCTGGCCCTAACTTCAGGAGCCCCCAAATAGGGATCTAGGTTATGGTGGAAGAATACTACCAGTAGAAAGTAAATACTAACAATTCCCTGTAAGAAGAGGAAGAGAGAGAGAGACAGAGAGACAAGGGGGATGGGGGGGGGGGGGGACCAGGACAGCAACAGTGAATACAATCGAACATCTACATTTATGGTAAGTGTACACAACTGTACTATGTTCTTCATGTTTCACTGTTGCAGTCATCACATTTGGGTCGATTCCCAAAGCTATGGTTGGGAGGAGGAATTTAGATAGCATTAGGGCCAGCTATAAGGCCCTGCAAAGCCAGCTCTGGATTTAAAGTAAATTGGCAAATGATAATGCTTGGTGAAAGTATGTACAGAACTCCAGGTAGCAGCTTCTAGGGTCCCTGGTAGGGACACCTCTGAGAAAGGCTATAGAGGTAGATGCAGCCCTGGTGGAGTGAGGTCTGATCCCCTGGGGGATAGGTTTTCCATGGTGCTTATAGCAGAAATGAATGCAATGGCTTATCCATTTAGAAATGGTTTGCTTTGAAATAGCCTTCCCCTCTGCCCCTGCAGCAAATGCCACCAGCAGTTGTTCAGATTTCCTTTGAGGTTTAGTCCTGTCCATGTAGAATCTAAGTTGTCTGGATTGCAGTATCCGTTCCCCTTTACTCTGTGGATTGGGAAAGAAGGTTGGCAAATGAATGGACTGATTAAGAGCTACCCTGGATACTACTTTGGGCATGAAGGATGGATTGGTCCTGAGTGACACCCTGTCCGCATGAAAGATGATGAAAGGCTCCACTGCCATAAAGGCCTGTAATTCAGATACCCTTCTAGCTGAAGTGATTGCTAAAAGGAAAGCTGTTTTTCAAGAAAGAAATTTTAAGTCTGCAGTAGCAGCTGGCTCAAAAGAAGGTAGAGCGAGTTTCTCCAAGACAAAATTAAGGTCCCAGGCTGGGGTTGGAGCTCTCCTGGGTGGTCTCAAATTTTTGGCTCCTCTGTGGAACTGCTTGAGCAGTGGATGAGAGACAAGGGAAGGTTCTGTGTTATAATGAGCTGAAATGGCTGAGGCATGGATTTTAATGGAGGAAAAAGGCAGGCCCTTGTGAAGCATCTCAGTTAAGTATTGTAAAATCTGAGGTAAATTGGGTGCTGCTGTGCTCATCCCTTGAGATTGGTTCCAGGCACAGAATCTTTTCCATTTTTCAGCATAAGATTTTCTAGTACTATGCCTCCTTGCCTCTAAAATTATATCCATCACAGGTTTGCTGAGGGATGGTAAAGGAGAGATTAAGTAATTAGCCAGGCTGCAAGGTTCAGTGTTAGAAGCTGAGGGTGCAGAATCTGGGGTCCCCCATTTTCTTGTCAACATGTTGAAAATCCTTGGTTCCAGTTTTCACTCGTGTGGTTCCATGAGTTTTCTGCTTAGTCTGTCTGCCAGTGTATTTAATTTTCCTGGCAGGAATTGAGCCTGTAGGTGCACTTGGTAGCTCAAGGCTGTGTTCCACAATGCCATGGCTAGTCTGCAGGGGGAGTAAGAATGTGTACCCACCTGCTTGTTTATGTACCACATAACAGTGGTGTTGTCCGTCTTTACCATTAGTTGTCCTGGAAGAATGTGGTCCTTGAAGGCTGTCAGATCATTCTGTACAGCTAACATTTCTTTTTAATTGATATGCAGGTGCATTTGACTTGGGTTCCATTTGCCCTGAATGCACTTCCCTGCTAGGTGAGCCCCCCATGCATAGTCTGATGCATCTGTTGTTAGGGTTTGTTCGGCAGGGGGGGGTGTGAAAGGTAGTCCCTTGTTTTGGTGGCAAGCCTCTGCCCACCAAAGGAACTCTAGGCGTAGGCAAGGTATGATAGGAATCATTGTTTCTAGATATTGAGAATGTTGACACCATAGGTTTTTTAGATACCACTGTAGTTTCCTCATATGCAGTCTTGCATATGGAATTAGAAGAATGCAGTAGGCCATGAACCCCAAGGCTTGCAGTATTTGCCTTGCAGATAGCAGGGTTTTTGTAGCCACTTCTTTGAAGTAGGTTGTTAAATTAATTTGTCTCTCTGGCGTGAGGTAAGCCATCTTGGAAGTTGTATTCAAGCTTGCTCCCAAGAATATAATTTGTTGACAGGGTACCAGGTGTGATTTCTTTTCATTTATGATGTACCCCAGACAAGTTAGAACCCTTTGTACAAAGGCCAGATGATTCAAAAGTATGTCCTGGCTTTCTGCCTGAATTAGACAATTGTCCAGGTATGGGTATATTTGAGTATTTCTTTGCCTACAAAATACAATAACTGGAGCTAGGCACTTTGTGAATACCCAGGGAACAGTAGATGAGCCAAAGGGCAGTGCAGAGAACTGATAGTGTGTGTAGCCTGCTTTGAAGCATAGGTATCTTCTGCAAGATTCCCTGATTGGGATGTGCAGGTATGCTTATTTTATTTTTGTTGCCAACCAGGCATCTTTGCCTAGTATAGGAAGTAATTGGTGAAGAGTCAGCATCTTGAATTTTGGAATCTCCAAATAGGTGTTTAGAGTAGACAGGTCCAGGACAGGACATCATGAACTGTCTTTTCTGGGTACCAGGAAAAGTCTCGAGTAGAAACCTTGTCCCTTTTCCTCTTCTGGTACCAGTTGAATAGCCCCCATACTTAAGAGAGAAAGTACTTGTTTTTGGGCCTCTGTCCACTGATTTGAGGGTAGGTCTGGCCACCCACTTGGTGTTGGCAACGTGTGGAAGTGAACTCTGTATCCCTGGGACACTATATTTAAAACCCATTTCTCCTGGGTAATGAGTTCCCAATTCTTTGCATGAAGAGCAATCTTTCCCCACAAAGGGGCAGTCAGTTGATAAGTGCTTGGAAATTTTAAAAGGAAGTCATTGAGACAGTTTACCATAGAGGGGAGTCTTATAATTCCCAGAGTTGGAAGTGCTTAGTTCTGTGTGTCCCCTGGGACTGAAACCTGGGGGTTTTGCTGTGTCTGGGTTTGGCTTGAGAAGACCTGGAAGGGGCTGGAAAGGACCAATTCTTAGAGGGCCAGTGCCTACTAAATCTAGGAGGTTAAACTTGTAAAAAATCTTTCACAGTTTGCATTGATTTAGCTTTATCTTCCATCTTTTTAAGAACTTCCTTAGCCTTGTTGACAAACAGGCAGTCCTGATTTAAAGGAGCATCCAACAATTTAGCTTTAACATTATCAGGCAAAGAATGCTCCTTAAGCCAAGCATGTCTTCTGAGCACAGACTCAGCAACAGCAGCCCTGCAAGAGGCCTCTAATGAATCAAAACCACATTGCAAAGTATGTTTTCCAACTTGTTCAGCAGAATGCATTAAATCCTGTAATTCTTTATTTTCCACACAGTCAGGAATAACCATCATTTTCTGTTTAAGCAGTCCAATAACATGTTGCTAATACTTTAACATATGAAACTGGCAGATTAAAGCCCTGATGACCAAGGTTGCAGAAGTGTAACCCTTCTTACCCCATCTATCCAGCGCCCTGGAGTCTCTATAAGAAGGGGTAGGATTTTTAGCAGTAGAAGCCTTAATGCCCTTGGGCCCCTGTGAAATAGCCTCTGGATCTGCAATAGGATTTTTAAAAAGGAACTTGTGGGACTCAGGGACCCTGTAGTATCTGTCAGGTTTCCTGGGAGCAGGAGGCAGGGTATCAGGGGCCAAACTAGATTCCGAAAAAGCATCATCAACAATGCCTAGTACAGGAGGAATAGCTAAAGGCTTATGCTGAGGTAGGAGAAGGAAATCCCTAAGCCTCTTTTTTGAATCAGAAAAATCCTGGCTTTCCCAGTGAAAATGCTCCCTTAGAGTATGTAAGGTTTCCCCAAAAGAAAAATCCTCAGGAGGGGAAGCAGATGGAATGGAGTCCTCTGTAACAGAATCTTCATAAGTAGATAAGGGCAAATCCAGATCATCAGAAGAATCAGAAAATACAGAATCCCGATCAGAAGATTCATAATTAACTTCAGTCCTAGGCCTCTTAGAAGGGGGGGGGGAGGTTGGCTACCCCTGATTAGTTATTAGATCTTCAGCCATTCTTATCATTTGTTTTTAGGCATAGAGGCCTGAGCATGTGGCCTGGGCGTCGGTTTTTTAGGCATGGATCGAGATTTAGGCCTATGTAAAGAAGAAGGCATCAGTTTAATATGCAAGTCCGTAGGCCTGAATACACCCTTAGAAGCCGGTGCCTGCACAGCGGCTCCAGACCCATCCAAGGTAGAGACATCCGCGGGTTCCATAGTTGAAGCATCTTGCTGCATACAGGACTCTGAATGGGTCTCAGTAGAGGCCTGCGAATCAGAAGTAGCGGGTATCAGGGGCTGCGAAAGCACCTCTGAGTACCGGCGAACTGGCGACTGGCTTAGGAGAAGCGTCATCAGCAGTTTTGGTCTCGGTGGCCTGTCTCTGTCTTTATCTTTGCATTTTTTCAGAATCCCGGTAGTCGGATAGCTAACAGATGACATTTCTGGATAATTAAACCGAGAACTGAAATATTTAGAGGCGAAAATATACCGACGACAGATAGTGCGCTGATTAAATAAAGCACAAAACTGACAGCAAGGTACATCGTGGTCAGGGCCTAGACAAGGAATACAGTACGAATGAAAATCTTTATGAGGTATTTGCTTTCCACAAGTAATGCAATTATTAACTTTTACTAACATCGGCAAGGAGCAAGAAAAAGTTTCCCCAACAGGAGACTTAGCTTTAGTTGAAGACTTCGGTTCTGAAACTCGAAAACAAAAATTTCAAGAGTCGGCCAACCGGCACTTGCAAACTGTTTCTGCTTCGGGCACCGCACGGCAAGAAAGACTGATGTAATGGCGTCGGCTGCATGTTTTATACCCCTGACGACCTGACATCATGGAAGAAGGGACAGCAACCAATGCAGGACCCGAGACTTTGTTAATCAGGCCGACTGAGGGCTACCTGCAAGAAGATAACCCAAATGTAATGACTGCAACAGTGAACCACGAAGAACATCTGCATCCTGTCCTGTCAGCTTACTGTGCCTTGGCTGACTGCCCCCCCCGACAGGACAACAATGCAATCAATCCTGATCCCTCCCTATGTCCTGGCTGGATAACCCTTTCCCCCCAAACAAGAACCACAATTATTCTACCCAATTTGCTCTCTGTAACCTTACTGGTTAAGCCCCCCCACCCCAAGTGACCACAACTTGTCCTGCTGGTTTGCTGTACCCTATCAGTTTGATACCCTCAGCCTGTCAGTTTCCTGTCATAGCTAGTAAAGTATTACCACACACACATGCATGCACTAACACACACACACACACACACACACACACACACACACACACACAAACGAGCACACATACACACAAACGAGCACACATACACACAGACAGGCAGGCAGACACAGAGCACGGCACTGCTGTGTGACAGTATCTGTGGCTGATGTGTGTCTGAGTGGTGAATGCAGTTATGACATCCATTACCAGTTATAATGTCTGGTGTCACTTTCCCTGTATAGCAGAACACTCTGATGGCCACTTTATTCATTCAGATTCTCACTGTTGTTCATTGTAACATGGCCTCTTACAAAATGGTGGCAGCATCTTTTATCTTTATAAAATGAAGGTCACAGAGCAGCTGTTAATGGTAATGAGGTGATTTAGCATGACACGGAGGTCACGTAGGGTGTGCATGTCTGTTCTAATGTTACCCCTTTCTGCAAATCAGAAATTTAAAAATTTCTTAGTCAGAATAGTGCAAGACAGCAATGCATTAGACTACTCATGGTGTATGCATTGCAGTATTGGTCTGAGTTTCTAGCCTTACAAAAGCAATTAACTTATAATTTTAAAATTTTGGAAATATTTAGCTCTACTATGCTTCAGAAATATTAATAATCACATATAACAAAACATGTTCTATTTACAGTCAGCGTCACACTAAAGAGCAAAGCACTTTTCAGCATCTTTCAAAAATGTCAACGATCAAAATAGCTACAGAAACTGTTTTCTGTGATGCTTGATCTGTGTATCCAGAGGGAAAAGGCAACCTAGTTCTATCAAAATGATCAAATTCTATTCTGCACTTGAAATATGTATGACTCACAGCTTTTGAAATACTACTTTTGTAGTTTAGCACAGCTCTCTGAAACAGAAAGAAGGTCAAGTGTTAATAATTGACCTATCAAAAGTCTCATTGCCAAGCTATACCAAAACATTTAGATACCGCTACGACAAATCAAGTGAAAACAGGCAAATATCAAACAGATTCTGCATAAAAAAATGTTTGGGTATCTGTGAGATACAGCAAATATTTAATTAATCTTTAACTGTGATCATAAACTCATGTAAAATGAATATATAATTAAAATTTATTTGGAAACACCCTGTCTAAACTGATCATATGTTATAGGTATCTGAGATATTCAGCATTTTGTTTGAATCTATTAATGAAAAAGAAAAGCCACATTTAAGTAGTGATTATTTTTCCTCAGTAAAAACTACAGTGTAATTTATTTTCCTTCCATAATAAATTATCTGAATCCTAGTACTTGGTCAGAGCAGTTAAAACATTACACATCAGAATTTTATCTGGAAAACATCAACAGGTTACAGAATTTGTGCATAATTAAAAATGTAGTAACGGGTCTTAATCAAATAATGTACACAACAGGAGCAGCTGTATACAATTCTCCATATGACAATAAAAAGCCATCATCACTAAAATGTTGCAGTACATACTAAATGTTCTCAATGACCATCAAAATGTTAATATAATCAATGAGAACTGTTGCTCGAGGACAGCTAAATACTATTTAAAAATAAAAACACAAGTGCATACATGTGTAAGACCAAAGCTGTTGACTTTACTGTATATTTGTGAATTGTAAGTGTTTTTTTCTGCAAAAGGTTGACATACAAAACCCACTGGCTTGAACTTACACTTTTTATCTTTTCAGTAACATAAAAATGAAGCTAATGTGGGACAAATTTAAATCAACCCATAAAATCAAATTATGTTGGTCAACTAGACTCGAGTTTGAAAAAAATATAGAAGATTATGATCTGGTCACTGATCATAACCACATTATTTATATGTCTGAGACATGGATGCTAAGAAATTTACCTCAGAAGAGTGAATCTTGGCATAAATGTTGAGAACACATAATATAGGGCTACAACCAGAGACAAAACACAGGGAAGCCAGCAGACTGTAGCATTCAGTATTTAATCAGTATTAGCTCAAAAGCATGGTAAAAAGAAGACAAAACAGACCGGTTTCAGCTGTAAAAATTTACATAGCCTTCATCAGTGCAATAAAGAGGTAAAATCTTAGTCTCCTTTTAAATGCAACCACTAGGTGAGGCTCTAAATTAATTAATTAATCAAAAGTCCTAATTAAAGGTATTCAATAAGTCCTGGTGAAAAGAGACCCCCAATTTAATGATCCATTTCTTTTCTTTACTGTTCAAAATTTGATGCTATCCTGCTTTATTTGACCTGTTGCCAATGATTCTGTCTATTACAGTAAAACTAAAAAATGCATTGTTGTGTACCTGAAAGTGCTTGTATAAAGCACTGGTACGTTTCTTATGCCTCCTATCACTATAATGTTCCAAAATTCTGAATTTGAGAGGGCTAGACATTTGTCCCACATAAAAAGCAGAACATGTACAGGACAGGTAAATGGCAGTTTGCAAAGAAAGAAATATCAAATACTTGACCAGTGTTTTTGCTACTGAACCAGTTTGTTTTCATAACCTTTCTGCAGTGGGTACAATGACCACAAGGAAAACATCCTTTAAACCGATCCCCCATGAGAGTAGTTTGTATGGAATCACCCTTGTTTCTCCATCCATGTTTATAATGACTCAAAAATTAACCAAGATTTTTGACCCTTCTAAAAGAGAAATAACATCTATCATCCAAAAGGTCAGAAAGTTTGGCATCTGCTAGAAGGATATTCCAGTGTCTGCGGACACTGTTGAGTAAAACATCAGTGTTCCTTCCATAAGTGGTGACCAATCGAAGGATAGGTTCCTTCTCCATTGTCTTATCCTTATATCTCAAGAGATCCTTCCTGTCACCTGTAGCCACCCAATTTCTGGCCTCACAAATGTTCCCCATTTTGTAGCTCCTATTCCTGAATCTCATGGTTAGATCCTCCTTGTAAACCTCATAGGTAGCATCATTCGAGCATATTCGCTTCATACATAGGAATTGTGATTTGGGAAAATTTCTGCATATGTGTGGAGGATGATAGCTGGAAGCATGAAGAAGGTAGTTGTATTGGGGGCATTTACGATACACCTCAGATGCCAATGTATGCTCACTATTCCTGGTTACTAGTACATCTAGAAAGGTGATACTGTTGGTGGTGTAATTGACTGTAAATTGTATACCCCATTTGTTATCATTACCAACAAGCTCCATAAGGTATTCAGAATCTGATCTCCATACTAACCAGCAGTCATATAGATATCTTCTCCAGGTGTCACTCTCATCTAGATATAGGTTATGTGTATTACCATAGATGAGTTGTCCCTCAAGGTGGACCATGAAGACGTCGGCATATATGGGAGCAAAAGAAGCTCCCATAGCTGTACCTTGAATTTGCAAAAAGCACTGATTCTGATAACAGAATACGTTCTTAGTAAGAACGTGTTCAACAAGGCAGAGTAAGAAGGTGTTACAGCCTGGTTGGTACCATTCTGACTTGTATAACCAATATTCTAATGCTTCCAAGCCCGCCCAATGGGGAATGTTAGTATACAATGCAGAGACATCTAGGGTACAGAGTAACCACCCTGGCTCAAGCTGTATCGCACAAATTATCTGAAGGAATTCTGTAGTATCTTGAATACGCACCTTAACCCATTTCAATAGTGGTTTAAGATATTATGTGAGAAACTGGGAAAGTGGTTCTGTAAAAGAGCCCCTACCTGAGACTATGGGTCCACCGGGTGGATTTTGAAGGTTCTTGTGGATTTTGGGGAGGAAGTAGATGTACTGATTCAAAGGGTCTGACACCGTGAGATGATGTAAAGTGGTGTCCTTGATGATTCCCTCATTCTTGGTTGACACCAAAAAACGGTCAGTTTGTTTTTTGAAAGCAGGAGTTGGATCCAATGTCATGTGTGTATAATGACAGCCATCAGTAAGCTGTCTCTCGACTTCTATATTATATTGGGTCCAATCCTGGACAACTACTGCCCCACCCTTACCTGCTGGTAATATAGCTAAATCATGATTATTTTCCAGTTCCCGGATAGACTCCAGTTCAATCTTTGAGAGGTTATTAGATTTGGCTCGGAACCCCCTGGAATGAAAATGCAGATGTTTGAGAATACAATTCTGAAACATAAGGGCATTATGATGCATTGGTGGTGTAAAGTTGGATTTGTGGTATCTGAAACCATCCTGCGATTCAGGATTAGGAGCTGTCTGGAAAAAAAGTCTTAGGTTAAGTAATCTACAAAATGAAGTAATATCTTGTGCAAATCTTGTGCAAAAGTATCCTCAGAGACATAGAAGCCAGGTATAAAACTAAGACCTTTATTCAAAACTTTAATTTGGGTGGGTGACAGAGAGGTAGATGAAATGTTCAATACATTATTGTCATATGTTTCTGAACCATCAGTTTCAACAGTCCCTCCATATTGTCTACCTTTAGAATGTTTCCTACCTCCCCTCCTTTGCCTGCACCTAAAGGGACCTGTGTGTTACTTCTTTTAGATGCAGGGGAATCTGGGGCATGCTGTGCATCAGGCTCTAAACCTGATGAGGACTCCTCACCCACGGAGTCATAACTTGATGAGGAAGGTTTCTTTAAAATAGACCTAGGTCGTTCCTTTTTGGTAACCTTTCTGTTAGTTTGTTCAAACCTGACATGCGTATTGTTAGAAAATGGATGTCCACTCTCATAGTTGGTTAGGTCACTATGGAACTTCCTCATTTTTCTATCTTTCAATTGTTGTTCCAAATTTAAAAGATCCTGACAAGTTTCTTAAGGCCAGTATTATAGGATTGTTGCCCTTCAAATTTCTTAATATCCTCATGCATTTGGGTGATTTCCATTATGAACTTATCAATAGTTCTCTCATAATGAGCAGCTAGAATTTCCACAAAATTCATGGAAGCTCTTTGTTGAGCCCAAGTCCATTGTTCTGTTAGAGTTGTGTCAATATTATTAACTAATGGCTGTATACATACCCAAAGGCCCCTTGGTGAAATGCCTTTTGTTAAATAAGCCTTAAAGAGCTTTGCATGCCATACATTGGTCCATAGGGACCTCATGCTTTTATTTAATTTTAGAAATTGTGCCTCACATGTACTGTTCAATTGTAAGTCCTCCGACCCATTGTTCTGGCTACTTATACTACCAAGACCAAAAATGGCCAGATCGTCCTGGTCTGAAGATAGACCCTGTAACAGATTGGTTAGATCCATTGGTGGTCAGTAAATTTGTGGAATGACTACTTTTTGAGACCGTATCTGCCCCCTTTGGAGAGATAGATATAGGAAATATACAGAAAAAAATCAAGGGAAAAATCCCCCAAAATAGAGCAACCAAAACCCTATGCTTGATCCAAAACAAATTCCAAAGCAAAGAGCAAGAGATATTGTTTCAAAAAGTTATTAACGAATGAATTCAATACATATCTCTCACAACCAAACAGGAAAATCCACAGCAATGCTAAGTTCATATAACTTCCAAATAATAATGTTGAAATGATTACTCATATATGGACAATATTAGCCCCTGCTGTACAGTCCCTTGACTGCAAATATCAATTATTCATAAGCAGTGCTAAATCCATATACCCATAGGTTCTACCTCAAAAGCTAAAATGAACCTTAACAGCCCTTGCTGTTATTAAGTGTAAAATACCACATCTGGAAAGCAAAACTTTTGGATAAGTCTTGGAATCAATACAATGGCTTTGCAAAAATATAACCAATATTTAACTGTTCAATGGGGCCCCATAGGGTTGGTATTCATATTCACTAAAACCAGTATGGAAACTGAAACCACCAATGGAAATATACCTGATGTCAGGGTTAGTTTATTCCTGAGAATTATATGTGGTATCTCCTTATACACTGACTGATACACTCCCACAGGATCCGATTTCTTTTATTCCTGTAAGAAACCCCCCATAAGCAACATTATGTAATGTCCAAATAATGTAGCACAAATCAGTTGCCAGTTAGTGTGAAAATCCAACTAATTTATGTCACTAAGTAACTTTGACTGCGATATATTTTGCCCCCATACCATTGGGTTCACTAAGCCCTATGCATAATGTGGTAATACAGAAAAATATAATTTCACCCTAAGGAGCTAACATAAATCCACACCTATTTTGAATCTTTACAGAAATTATATTCATTGTAAAAGCACAGACACTGAGGTACAGGACTGTCTAGGTGGTATAAGGTTGCATGATATAACACATAGACAACATCCCAAAATAAGCTCTAAAGTTCAGTGCCCTAAGAAATTGAGACAAAACCCAAAATTCTAGGGCTTAAATCTACTCCATAGTTCAGCAAACACTAATACAATTAGTAAGAGAGCTTATTTTTATATGACAAAAGAAGTTAGTTCACTGTATAACTCGCCCCTGTGCAGTTCTACTCACTTCATTGTTTAATTTAAATGAAAAAAAAACAGTATACAAAACGCCATTCCAAAATATTTTGAGGCTAAAATATACAGACGCTTAATAGTGCGTTGGTTAAAAATAGCAAAAAACTGACAGCCAGGCACATTGTGATCAGGGCCTAGGCAAGGAATACACTATAAATGGAAATCCTTATGAGGTATTTGCTTCCCACAAGTAATACAATTATTAACTTTTTCTGACATCAGTATGGAGCAAAAAAAAAGTTTCCCCAATGGGGTACTTAGTTTTAGTGAAGCCTTCGGTTCTGAAACTGGAACTCGAAAATTTCAGGAGTCGGCTGACAGGCACTTGCAAAATGCTTCTGCTTTGGGCACTGTGTGACAAGAAAGACTAAAGAAAATGGCATCAGCTGCTTGTTTTATACCCCTGATGACCTGAAGTCATGGAAGAGGAGACAGCAACTGACACAGGACCCAAGACTTTGGAATTCAGGCCGACTGAGGGCAACCTGCCAGCAGATTACCCAAATGTAATGACTGCAACAGTGAAACCCGAAGAACATCTAATGTTGTTACGGTTCAAATAAAAGGCCGAAGAAGTTACTATCCGCCTTCAACCTTGTAGCAAACTGCGACCTCATAAAACCAATCCTTTGCTAATTTATAGGTTTCCCTTTGAACTCAATGGTATGGGGGCAAAACATATGGCAGTCAAAGTTACTTAGTGACATAAATTAGTTGGATTTTCACACAAACTGGCAACTGCTTTGTGCTACACTATTTGGACATTATATAATGTTGCTTATGGGGTTTTTCTTACAGGAATAAAATAAATCCGGTCCTGTGGGAGGGTATCAATCTGTGTATAAGGAGATACCACATATAATTCTCAGGAATAAACTAACCCTGATATCAGGTATATTTCCATTGGTGGTTTCATTTTCCATACTGGTTTTGGTGAATATGAATACTGACCCTATGGGGTCCCATTGAATGGTTAGAAATTGGTTATATTTTTGCAGAAACATTGTATTGATTCCAAGACTTATCCAAAAGTTTTTCTTTCCAGATGTATTTAACACTTAATAACAGCAAGGGCTATTATGGTTCATTTTAGCTTTTGAGGTAGAACGTATGGGTATATGGATTTAGCACTGCTTATGAATAATTGATATTTGCAGTTAAGGGACTATACAGCAAGGGGTAATACTGTCCATATATGACTAATCCTTTCAACATTATCATTTGGAAGTTATATGAACGTAGCATTGTTGTGGATTTTCCTATTTGGTTGTGAGAGATATATATTGAATTCATTCGTTAGTAAAATTCTGAAACAATATCTCTTGCTCTTTGCTTTGGAATTTGTTTTGGATCAAGCATAGGGTTTTGGTTGCTCTATTTTGGGGGATTTTTTCCTTGATTTTTTCTGTATATTTCCTATATCTATCTCTCCAAAGGGGGCAGATACGGTCTCAAAAAGTAGTCATTCCACAAATTTACTGACCACCAATGGATCTAAACAATCTGTTATAGGGTCTATCCTCAGACTGGGATGATCTGGCCATTTATGGTCTTGGTAATATAAGTAGCCAGAACAATGGGTTGGAGGACTTACAATTGGAGAGTACATGTGAGGCACAATTTCTAAAATTAAATAAAAGCATGAGGTCCCTACGGACCAATGTATGGCATTCAAAGCTCGTTAAGGCTTATTTAACAAAAGGCATTTCACCAAGAAGTCTTAAGGTACATATACAGCCATTAGTTAATAATATTGACACAACACTAACAGAACAATGGGCTTCAGCTAAACAAAGAGCTTCCATGAATTTTGTGGAAATTCTAGCTGCTCATTATGAGAGAACTATTGATATGGACATAATGGTAAGAAATTTGAAGGACAACAATCCTATAATACTGGCCTTAAGAAACTTAGTCAAGATCTTTTAAATTTGGAACAACAATTGAAAGATAGAAAAATTAGGAAGTTCCATATGGACCTAACCGACTCTCATAGTCCACTCTCATAGTGGACATCCATTTTCTAACAATAAGCATGTCAGGTTTGAACAAACTAACAAAAAGGTTACCAAAAGTAAACGACCTAGGTCTATTTTAAAGAAACCTTCCTCATCAAGTTATGACACCTCGGGTCAGGAGTCCTCATCAGGTTTGGAGCCTGATGCACAGCATGGCCAAGATTCCCCTTCATCTAAAAGAAGTAACACACAGGTCTCTTTAGGTGCAAGCAAAGGAGGGGAAGTAGGAAACATTCTAAAAGTAGACACTATGGAGGCACTGTTGAAATTGATGGTTCAGAAACATAAAACAATAATGTATTGAACATTTTATCTACCTCTCTGTCACCCACCCAAACTAACGTTTTTATAAAGGTCTTAGTTTTATACCTGGCTTCTACGTCTCTGAGGATACTTTTGCACAAGATATTACCTCATTTTGTAGATTACTTATCCTAAGACTTTTTTCCAGACAGCTCCTAATCCTGAATCGCAAGATGGCTTCAGATACCACAAATCCAACTTTACACCAACAATGCATCATAAATGTCCTTATGTTTCAGAAAGTACAGTTGTGTACACTTACCATAAAAGTAGATGTTCGAGTGTATTTACTGTTGCAGTCATCACATTTGGGTTATCTGCTTTCAGTAGCCCTCATTCAGTCTGATTAACAAAGTCTTGGGTCTTGCGTCGGTTGCTGTCCCTTCTTCCGTGACGTCAGGTCATCAGGGGTATAAAACATGCAGCCGACGCCATTACATCAGTTTTTTCTTGCCCCAGATGTACAGCTAACATTTATTTTTGATTGACATGCAGGTGCATTTGATTTGGGTTCCATTTGCCTTGAATGCACTTCCCTGCCAGGTGAGTCCCCCATGCATAGTCTGATGCTTCTGTTATTAGGGTTTGGGCGGCAGGGGGAAGTGCAGTCCCTTGTTTTGGTGGCAGGCCTCTGCCCATCAAAGAAACTCTAGGCGTAGGCAAGGTATGATAGGAATCATTGCTTCTAGATCCTGAGAATGTTGACACCATAAGATACCATTGTAGTTTCCTCATATGCAGCCTTGCATACGAAATTAGAAGAATGCAGGAGGCCATAAACCCCAGGCTTGTAGTATTTGCCTTGCAGATAGCAGGGTTTTTGTGGCCACTTCTTTGAAGTGCTTGAAAGTTTTAAAAAGAAGTCATTGAGCAGTTTACCATAGGGGAAGTTTTATTACTCCCAGATTTGGAAGTGGAGCCCCCCCACTGCTTAGTCCTGTGTGAACCCTGGGACTGAAGCCTGGGAGCTCTGCTGGATCTGCATTTGGACTGAGAAGGTCTGGAGGAGGCAGGAAAGGACCAGTTCTTGGAAGGCCAATGCCTACTTAACCTTGGTGGTTGTACTTGTAAAAAATCTTTAACAGTTTGCATAGACTTAGCTTTTTCCTCCATCTTTTTAAGAACTTCTTCTGCCTTGCTTCCAAACAGGCAGTCCTGGTTTAAGAGAGCATCCAGTAATTTTGCTTTAACATGATCTGGCAAGGATTGCTCCTTGAGCCAAGCATGCCTTCTAAGTAGAGACCCAGTTACATGCAGCCCTGCAAGATGCCTCTAGTGAATCAAAACCACATTGCAAAGTATGTTTTCCAACTTGTTCAGCTGAATGCAGTAAATCCTGTAAATCCTTATTTTTAGCACAATCAGGAATCAACATCATTTTCTGTTTAAGCAATCCAATAATATGCTGCTGATACTTTAACATATGAAACTGGCAGCTTAAGGCCCTAATGGCCAAAGTTACAGAAGTGTATACCTTCTTACCCCATCTATCCAGTGCCCTGGAGTCTCTATCAGAGGGGGTAGGATTTTTGGCAGTAGTAGCTTTAATGCCCTTGGGTCCCTGTGAAATGGTCTCAGGATCCACAGTAGGATTTTTAAAAAGGAACTTGTGAGAGTCAGGGACCCTGTAATATCTATCAGGTGTTCTGGGAGCAGGAGGTAAAGAGTTAGGGGCCAAGCTAGATTCTGAAAAGGCATCATCCACAATGTCTAGTACAGGAGGCATGGCTAAAGGCCTGTGCCAGGGCAGTAGTAAGAAATCCCTAAGCCTCTTTTTAGAATCAGAGAAATCCTGACTTTCCCAATGAAAATGCTCCCTGAGAGCATGCAAGGTTTCACCAAAAGAGAAGTCCTCTGGGGGAGAAAAGTACAGTTTTGTACCTACCATAAATGTAGATGTTCGAGTGTTCACACTGCTGCAGTCATCACTGTTGGGTTATCCTGCCATCAGGCAGTCCCGCAGTCGGCCCGAGTTCCAAAGTCTTGGTCTGGCGTCGGTTGCTGTCACTTCTTCCCTGACGTCAGTGCACTAGGGGTATATAAGAGGCATCCAACACCATTTTCTTCAGTTTTTCTTGCCCCAGATGTCAGGTGCCCCCAATAGGTAGGCAATACATATTGCTATATAAAAATAAAACAATACCTTCAGTCGCAAGCAAATACACCACAGAGGTTGTATAGGATACAAAGGAATAGATAAGTCCGGCTAGTACAGAGGGGATGGAGGGAGGGTAACCTGGACTGCAGCAGTGTGAACACTCGAACATCTACATTTATGGTAGGTACAAAACTGTACTATGTTCATCGTGTTACACTGCTGCAGTCATCACTGTTGGGTTGAATCCCAAAGCTAAGGATGGGTGGTGGAACTAAACAGGGTTTGGAGAGGCTAGTAGGCCCTGCAGAACTGCAGTGGCAAAGCCAGCTCTGGTTTTAGAGTATAGAGGTAAGTGATAGTGCTTGGTGAAGGTGTGCACTGAACTCCAAGTGGCAGCCTCCAAAATATCCTTGGTTGGTACCCCTCTGAGGAAGGCTATTGATGTTGCTGTAGCCTTGGTGGAATGGGGCCTGATGTTACCAGGCACAAATTTCCCATGTTGTGTGTAGCAGAAATGGATACAATGTCCTATCCATTTTGAAATGGTCTGTTTTGAGATAGATTTTCCTCGAGATCCTGCAGCATAGGATACAAAGAGCTGGTCAGATTTTCTGAAAGCCTTAGTTTTATCCAAGTAGTAACATAATTGCCTGTGAATGTCCAAAGAGTGTAGGAGCCTTTCCCCTTTGTTCTGGGGGTTTGGATAAAAGGTGGGCAAATGAATGGTTTGGTTTAGGGCCACACTGGATACCACCTTTGGCATAAAGGAAGGGTTAGTTCATAAAGAGACTCTGTCTTGATGAAAAATAATGAAAGGCTCCACTGCCATTAGGGCCTGTAGTTCTGAGACTCTTCGTGCTGAAATTATTGCTAGCAGCAGGGCAGTTTTCCATGATAGGAGCTGTAGCGAAAGCTGGTTCAAAGGGCGGAAGTGTTAGCTTTTCCAGAACAAAGTTGAGATCCCAAGTTGGTGTTGGTGCTCTCCGGGATGGTCTTATGTTCTTAGCCCCTCTGAGGAACTGTCTTAGTAATAGATGTGAAAATATAGGAGGATCCGTGTTGTATTGAGCTGAAACAGCTGAGGCGTGGATCTTAATAGATGAGAAGGAAAGTCCTTTGTGCAACATCTCAGTTAAATATTGAAGAATCTGAGGAATATTTGGGACAAGGGGATTTTGGCCCGTAGCCTGGTTACATGCTCAGAATCTTTTCCATTTGTCTGAACAGACTTTCCTGGTGCTGGGCCTCCTGGCCTCCAGAATGATGTCCATCACAGCTTTAGAGAGAAGTGTTGACTGGTTATTTAGGCACTTTGCCATGCAGCCAGATTTAAAGTCTTGAGTTGGCTGTGTAGAATCTGATTGTTTTGCTGAGTGAGCAGGTGAGGAATTGTAGGCAAAATCCATGGTGGGCCTTGAGCCATGTTCCTTAGTGTTGGATACCAGTGTTGGCGCGGCCAGTCTGAAGCAATGAGTATCATTTGTGGCCTCTCTAATCTGGCTTTCAGCAGCACCTTTGCCAGAAGAGGCAGTGGAGGAAAGGCATACACTGTCAATGTTTTCCAACTGAATGAGAGGACGTCCACTTTCCAAGCTAGTGTGTGGTATGTCCTTGTGCAGAATTTCCGTAGTTGGTAGTTTTGGGGGGAAGCAAACAGATCTATGTCTGGGCTCCGCCATTTTTGAGTTATCATTGCGAATACTTGTGGATCTAGTTTCCACTCGTGAGGATCTGTGATGTTTCTGCTTAGATCGTCTGCCAGTGTGTTTTTCTTTCCTGGCAGGAATTGTGCTTGTAGTTGAACTTGGTAGGTCAGTGTTGTGTTCCACAAGGTCATTGCTTGTCTGCATAGGGAGTAGGAGTGTGTGCCCCCTTGCTTGTTTATGTACCACATCACTGTGGTGTTGTCCGTCTTTATTAGGAGTTGTCCTGGGTCCTTGAAAGCTGTTAGGGCATTTTGTACAGCTAGCATCTCTTTTTGATTGATATGTAGATGCCTTTGGTTTGCAGGCCATTTGCCCTGAATACACTGTCCTGCCATGTGTGCTCCCCAGGCATAATCCAATGCATCTGTTGTTATAGTTTGCCTGGCTGTGGGTAAGGAGAAAGGCTGACCCTTGTTGAGGTGACATGCCTGAGCCCACCATAGAAACTCCTGTTGAAGGCAGGGAATGAGTGGTATTATTGTTTCCAAGCTGTGGCTGTGTTGAGACCATACGCTTTTCAGATACCATTGTAATTTCCTCATATGCAGTTTTGCAAATGGTATTAGTATTATGCAAGATGCCATGAATCCCAAGGCCTGCAGAATTTTTCTTGCAGGGAGTTGGGTCTTTGTTGCCATCATTTTGCAGTATTGAGTCAGTTGTCTTTGCTTGTCTGGCGTGAGGTAAGCCATCTGGGCCGTTGTATTTAAGCTGGCACCCAGGAATATTATGTCTTGTGAGGGGACTAGTTTTGACTTCTTTTCGTTTACTGTGTACCCTAGGCAACTTAGATGTTTTTTGACAAACGCCAGTTGCTTTAATAGAATGTCCTTGCTTTCTGCTTGAATAAGGCAGTCATCCAGGTATGGATATATTTGAATTCCTCTTTGTCTGCAGTATGCAATTACTGGTGCCAGGCATTTTGTGAATACCCTGGGCGCAGTAGATAAGCCAAAGGGCAGTGCAGAGAATTGGTAATGGGTTGAAACTGCAATAAATCGGAGGTATCTTCTGCAATTTTTTCTGATAGGGACATGCAGGTATGCCTCCTTGAGGTCCAACGTTACTAGCCAAGCCTTCTTGCCCAGCATGGGAAGAAGTTGCTGTAGTGTTAACATCTTGAATTTGGGTACTTCCAGGTATGTGTTTAGAATTGAGAGGTCCAGAATGGGTCTCCAGGCTTTGTCCTTTCGGGGAACTAGAAACAGTCTTGAGTAAAATCCTTGTCCTTGCTCCTGTGTAGGAACCTGTTGAATGGTTCTCATGTCCATGAGAGCTGAAATTTGCTTTTGAGCCTCTGCCCACTGATTTGGTGGCAGGTTTGACATTCCTTTTATCCTTGGTAAAATGTGAAAGTGGAATCTGTATCCTTGAGATACAATATTTAGGACCCATTTGTCTTTAGTGATGATGTGCCAATTGTCTGCAAAAAGAGCTAGTTTCCCCCCCAAGGGAGCTGCCAAGAGGGTTTTGCTTGGTAGTCTGAGGGGCAAGTCATTGTGTTTGTCTTCTGGTAGTTTGAGACCTGTCTTCTCCTCCTTTTTGGGTTGTGGCACTCCATTGTCGAGGCTGGTAAGAGCCTTGTGGCTGGTCTCTGCCTCTTGGGCGTCTGTATCTGCCCCTCTGTGGTCTGGCAGAAGCTGGAAAGGACCAGTTTTTGGTTGGCCAATTTCTGCTGAAAAGAGGAGATTGAACCTGTAAAAAATCCTTGACCATCTGCATAGATTTTGCCTTATCCTCCATTTTCTTTAAAACTTCTTCTGCTTTTACACCAAATAAAACATCCTGCTGTAAGGGTGCATCCAATAACTTTGCTTTAACATGATCAGGTAAAGTTTGTTCTTTTAACCAAGCATGCCTACGTATGACAGAGCCTGTCACTGCTGCTCTACAGGAAGCTTCCAATGAATCAAATCCACATTGCAAAGTATGTTTTCTCACTTGTTCAGCTGAATGTAACAAATCTTGCATTTCCTTGTAATCTGGCTGGTCTGTATGTGCAAGCATTTTTTGTTTTAATTGAGACACCAGATATTGTTGATATTTCAGCATGTGAAACTGACAATTTAAGGCCCTCATAGCTAGAGTAGCTGAGGTATATACTTTCTTTCCCCATCTGTCTAGCGCTCTAGAATCCCTTTCAGAGGGCACAGGATTTTTAGCAGTAGAGGCTTTAACCTCTTTGGGACCCTAGGAAATGGTTTCTGGGTCAGCAACAGGGCTTTTATACAGGAATTTGTGCGAGTCAGGGACTCTGTAGTATCTGTCTGGTTTGGCCGGTGCAGGAGGTAGTGAATCTGGGTTAAGGCTAGATTCTGAATAAACATCATCCACAATGTCTAACACAGGTGGAATTGCAAGTGGTCTGTGCTGGGGTAGTAAAAGGAACTCTCTGAGCCGTTTCTTAGAATCAGAGCAATCCTGGCCTTCCCAGTGGAAATGTTCCCTCATAGTATGTAAGGTTTCCCCAAAAGAGAAGTCTTCTGGGGGAGATGCAGAAGGGCTAGACTCTTCAGCATCAGAATCTTCATAAGGGGGAAAGGAGTATTCCTGTTCCTCAGAAGAGTCTGAGAAAATTGAAACCTGGTCGGAGGAAGCGTAGTCCTCCTCCTGCCTTGGCCTTTTATCAGGAGGGGGATGGGAACCCCTGATTAGGGTAATTAAGTCTTCAGCCATCTTAAGCATCTGTTTCCTAGGCATGGGGCCTTGTACTGGAGACTGCTATGCAGTCTTCTTTGTTTTTAAAGGAGTTTTCAGTTTTGCATAGGATTTAACAGTGAGTGTAGTCGGTCTGAAGACACCTTCAGCAACTGAAGGCGTTTCAACTGCACCGGAATCTCCTTCAGGTATGGAGTCTGAAGGGCCTAAAGGTAAAGGTTGTGGAGGCCTAGTAATCTCCGCTTGTGAATCGGATGTCGCCTGGGGTTCTAAATCAGCGGTCGTCAGGGGCTGCGTAGGCATCTCACTGAAAACCGGAGAACCAGCGACTGGCCTAGCAGAGGCCTCGGAATCCGGTTTGGATTTCGGCTGCCTGTCCTTATCTTTGCGTTTTTTATGCATTCTGGTCGTCGGTTGCTCTGACGGCATGGTATAATTAAATTTCCTACCAAAGTAATGTCGGGTGAAATCAAACCAACGTTTAATAGTTCGTTTATTAAACCTAGCACAAAACCGACAACCTGTGACATTGTGGTCTGGGCCTAGGCAAGGAATACAATAAGAATGAAAGTCCTTATGAGGTATTTGCTTCCCATAAGAAATGCAGTTGTTAACTTTTTCTGACATCGGACTGAGGCAAGAAAAGGTTCCCCAACGGGGTACTTAGCTTTATGAAGACTTCAGTCTGAAATTCGATTTGAAAATTTCAGGAGTCGGCCGACCAGCACTTGCGAACTGCTTCTGCTTCAGACACCGCACGGCAAGAAAGACTGAAGAAAATGGCGTCGGATGCATCTTATATACCCCTAGCGCACTGACGTCAGGGAAGAAGCGACAGCAACTGACGCCGGACCAAGACTTTGGAACTCAGGCCGACTGCGGGACCGCCTGATGACAGGATAACCCAACAGTGATGACTGCAGCAGTGTAACACGATGAACATCAGAGGGAATTGAGTCCTCAGCATCAGAATCCTCATACATAGATAAGGGTAAATCCTGGTCATCAGAGGAAACAGTAAATTCAGAATCCTGGTCAGAGGTATTATAAGCAAACTCAGTCCTAGGTCTCTTAGAGGGGAAAGGCTGGCTTCCCCTGATTAAAGTAATAAGGTCTTCAGCCATCCTTATCATTTGTTTTTTAGGCATAGAGGCCTGAACATGCGGTCTAGGCATCAGTTTTCTAGGCATGGTTCGAGTTTTAGGCCTTGAAGAAGAAGATGACATTGGTTTAATATGCAAGTCAGTAGGCTTGAATACACCCTCAGAAGCTGGTGCCTGCACAGCAGCTCTGGACCCATCCAAGGTAGGGACATGTGCAGGTTCCACAGTTGAAGCATCTCGTGGCATACCGGACTCTGAATGGGTCTCAGAAGAGGCCTGCGAATCTGAAGTAGCGGGTATCAGGGGCTGAAAAAGTGCTTCACTGAGTACCGGCGAACTGGTGACTGGCTTAGGAGAAGCGTCGTCGGTAGCTTTGGACCTAGGCGGCCTGTCTCTGTCTTTATCTTTGCATTTTTTCAGAATGTTGGTAGTCATATGGCTTACCGAAGACATATCAGAATTGAACAGAGCACCAAAATATTTAGAAGTGAAAATATACCGACGACGGACAGTTCATGGTTTAAATAAGGCACAAAACCAACAGTGAGGTATGCTGTGGTCAAGACCTAGGCAAAGAATACAGTACGAATGAAAATCTTTATGAGGTATTTGCTTTCCACAAGTAATGCAATTATTTACTTTTACTGACATCAGTTTAGAGCAGGAAAAAGTTTCCCCAATGGGGTACTTAGCTTTTAGTTGAAGACTTCAGTTTTGAAACTTGAAAGCAAAAATTTCAGGAGTCGGCCAACCGGCACTTGTGAACTGCTTCTGCTTTGGGCACCGCACAGCAAGAAAGACTGATGTAATGGCGTTGGCTGCATGTTTTATACCCCTGACGACCTGACATCATGGAAGAAGGGACAGTAACTGACGCAGGACCCAAGACTTTGTTAATCAGGCCAACTGAAGGCTACTGTAAGCAGATAACCCAAATGTGATGATTGCAACAGTGAAACACGAAGAACATCTGTATTCTCAAAGATCTGCATTTTCATTCCAGGGGGTTCAGAGATAAATCTAATAACCTCTCAAAGATTGAACTGGACTCTATCCGGGAACTGGAAAATAATCATGATTTGGCTATATTACCAGCAGATAAGGGTGGGACGGTAGTTGTCCAGGATTGGACCCAATATAATATAGAAGCCAAGAGACAGCTTAATGATGGCCGTCATTATACACACATGACATTGGATCCAACTCCTGCTTTCAAAAAACAAACTGTTTTTGGTGTCAGCCAAAAATGAGGGAATCATCAAGGACACCACTTTACATCATCTCATGGTGTCAGACCCTTTGAATCAGTACATCTACTTCCTCCCCAAAATCCATCCAGTAGACCCATAGTCTCAGGTAAGGGCTCTAAAACCACTTTCCCAGTTTCTCACACAATATCTTAAACCACTACTGAAATGGGTTAGGGTGAGTATTCAAGATACTACAGAATGCCTTCAGATAATTTCTGAGATGCAGCTTGAGCCAGGGTGGTTATTCTGTACCCTAGATATCTCTGCATTGTATACTAACATTCCCCATTGGGCTGGCCTGGAAGCATTAGAATATTGGTTATACAAGTCAGAATTGTGCCAACCCAGCTTTAACACCTTCTTACTCTACCTTGCTGAACATGTTCTTACTAAGAACGTATTCTATTATCAGAATCAGTGCGTTTTGCAAATTCAAGGCACAGCTATGGGGCATATATGCCGATCTCTTCATGGCCCACCTTGAGGAACAACTCATTTATGATAATACACATAACCTATATCTAGATGAGATTTACATCTGGAGAAGATATCTATATGACCGCTGGTTAGTATGGAGATCAGATTCTGAATACCTTATGGAGTTTGTTGGATACTTACATGATAACAAATGGGGTATACAATTTACAGCCAATTGCAACACCAACAGTATCACCTTTCTAGATGTACTATTAACCAGGAATAGTGACCATACATTGGCATCTGAGGTGTATCGTAAATACCCCCCAATACAACTCCCTTCTCCATGCTTCCAGCTTTCATCCTCCATACGTATGCAGAAATATTCCCAAATCACAATTCCTACGTATGAAGCGAATATGCTCGAATGATGCCACCTGTGAGGTTTACAAGTAGGATCTAACCATGAGATTCAGGAATAGGGGCTACAAAATGGGGAACATTTACGAGGCCAGAAATTGGGTGGCTACACGTGACAGGAAGGATTTCTTGAGATATAAGGATAAGACACTGGAGAAGGAACCAATCTTTCGATTGGTCACCAATTATGGAAGGAACACTGATGTTTTACTCAACAGTGTCCGCAGACACTGGAATATCCTTCTAGCAGATGCCAAACTTTCTGACTTTTTGGATGATAGATGTTATTTCTATTTTAGAGGGGGCAAGAATCTGGGTTCAATTTTGAGTCATTATAAACATGGATGGAGAAACAAGGGTGATTCCATCCAAATTACTCTCATGGGGATCAGCTTAAAGAATGTTTTCCTTGTGGTCATTGTACCCACTGCAGAAAGGTTATGAAAACAAACCAGTTCAGTAGCAAAAACACTGGTCAAGTATTTGACATTTCTTTCTTTGCAAACTGCCAGATGGACTGGGTGATCTATTTGGCTACTTGTACCTGTTCTGCATTTTATGTGGGACAAACATCTACAGCTCTCAAATTCAGAATTTCAAAACATTAGAGTGATATGAGGCACAAGAAACTTGCCAATGCTCTATACAAGCACTCTCGGGTACACAACAATGCATTTTGTAGTTTTACTGTGATAGACAGAATCATTGGCAACAGGTCAAATAAAGCAGGATGGCATCAAATTTTGAACAGTAAAGAAAAGAAATGGATCATTAAATTGGGGGTCTCTTTTCACCAGACTTAATGAATACCTTTAATTAGGACTGTTGATTAATTAATTTAGAGCCTCACCTAGTGATTGCATTTAAAAGGAGACTAAGGATTTACTTCTTTATTGCACTGATGAAGGCTATGTAAATTTTTACAGCCAAAACTGGTCTGTTTTGTGTTCTTTTTACCATACTTTTAAGCTAATACTGACTAAATACTGAATGCTACAGTCTGCTGGCTTCCCTGTGTTTTGTATTGCTAAGAGTTGTTTGGAGTCGTGCAGTTGCCGTACTTGCAGGGGCTGTTTTAACTTGGAACCTACAATCAGAGACCCAATCATAACTCCTAGCAATGCATGGAGCTTTATCTATTCCATGTACTACTGGTTATAGAAAAAAAAAAGCTCAAAGTGTTTTACTGGCTTTGAAAGCCAATAAAGCCCTTAGCAAGCACTGGTGGAACTCAGTGCTTTGCATGTGAATTGATATTAACAGCACTTTGAAAGGTGCTTAACAATTGTTAAGCAACTTTTAAGCACCTTTAAAAGTGCTGTTAATATTGGGTCTTGTGCCAGAGTAGCATTCAGCTAGGTTATCCTTTTCCCAACCTCGAACTGTAATCACAGTGTTCCATACACTATAATGCTTGTAAAAATCACCAGGGAGAAGTCAGCAGTTAGTGTCTAATAACCACTGGAAACTAAGGAGGAGCTGGTAAGCCACTCAAAAGTATGTTGACACTTATTGTACAAACCACTGAAAGAAATTGAGTAGCCTGTGTTTAAACAACCAATGGAAACCAAGTAAGAGTCAGCCAATCATGAGTGCATCTGAAATACCATTAACCAGTCAGCACAGAACTAACAATTGAATCCAACCAGTCCTACATCAACCATACCATGCAGAGCTGAGAGAAATGGGCAGCAGGGGAAATTTGAAAGGAATGGAGAGTTTGACAGAGCAAGAGGGTTCAAGAGTTAACAAGAAAAAAATAAGTATGTAAAGAAAAAGTAGAAGAACTGCTAAAAGTCTCATGGGGTGTATTGAATTATTGACCAACTAGTGCCAGCTATGAAGATGCAGCAGTGATCATTCTACATATGGATCTCTGCCGCAACCTTGAGGCCAGCCCAAGATAATCAATAAATCTGTATGGCCTCTCTCCCCTTTACGAACTTTAACAGCTCCAGTTCTCAGTATTTACATCCATTTCTTATTGTCAATCCTTGACCAGTCTGGTTCCATTACACTCCTCATTCGCCCCCAGTGATCCCCCAACCTCTCCTCCCATCATGATGGAGGGGTCTGCATCACATCTCAGCCACTAGCTCTGTGGTTGCATGGTGTGGTGGGTCCCAGATAGATCTTGATTAGCTGACACCCACTAGTACTCAATACCCTGCTGGTTCACTGCTGATGGATCAGTGCTACTTCACATATATTTGTGACTGGCAGGCTACTACCTCATTTATATTGTCTGTTTAACCACTGGCTACTGACCTTCCATTGGTGACTTATACAATAAGCATTAACATACACTGACGTGACTTGCTTGGTGACTTATACAATAAGCATTAACATACAGTGACATGACTTGCTGACTTCTATTTATTTCACAGTAGTTGGTCATCACTGGCTGGTGATCTGTTACTGGTGTTAATTACAACAAGCATTATTTTTCGAATTCCAGCTTATTAGTGTAATTTGATTTAACCTGAAGCCATGGTGGTGCAGCGGTAGTGTTGTTGCCTCACAGCAAGAGGTTCTCTCGTTTGATTCTCGACTGGAGGGCCTTCTGTGTGGAGTCTGTATGTCCTCCCCGTGGTCGAGTGGCATTCAAAAGACATGCGTAGAATGGGCGTGCCTTCGCTGAAGGTTGGGCGTCGAGCTGGCACCTCGGCACCTGTAAAAAATCTACTGCCAATCATTAGCGGACCGGAGTTCCGCTGTGGCGACCCCTAACCGGGAAAAGCTGAAAGAAGGACAAAACAAGTGTAATTTCATTTAACCGGTTTATTTAAATTCATCCGACATTAGCTTCTCCTGTTATGGTAACCAATAAAAATTTTAAGTCCAACCAAGTGGGCTTTGTGTGACAAATCACCCAATGAGGTCTGTCACAAGTGATGAAAGCAATTACCAATCAATGACTTAACAAGAAAGGCAGCAGTTTTGATGTTTAACCATCTCTGTGCCCATGATTTTATTTTGGAATATTAGTTATAATGCAAAATCCATACAAGTTTAAAATAGTCCTAGTTTGATTTGATGGAACCTGTTCAGAGAATGACAATTCAATGCAAAAACAGAAATAAGTATTATTAACTAAAGAATCACAGTATGGTGGATTGGACACTCTAAAATTGGCCCTAGGTGTGAGTGCGTGCATGTGTGTGCCTTCTGTGGAAGGTCGGGTCCCGGGCTGGCAACTCGACACCGTAAAACTCCACTGTCAATCATGAGCGGACAGGTGATCCGCTGTGGCGGCCCCTAACCGGGAAAAAGCCAAAAGAAGCAGAAGAAGAAGAAGAAGAAGTAAAGAATGACAGTATAAATAAAACCCTGTTTTTTTCTAAACATAAGGCAACTGATGTCAGGGGAATATACCATTTTACATTACGGGCAGTGTTCTACAGCCATACCACTTAATACAATTAACTCTGTTATCACTGAAAGTTGGAGAAAAACAACAAAGTTGTTTTCTTAGCAATTTTAGAACTTTGTTTTTAGCAAAAATGCACTTCAATTTCATCCATTACATCAGACTTAAAAAAAAAACAAAGTTTGAGTTCCATTTCATTAATCATGAAACACCCATGAGAGATAAATGTTAAAATTGGTTTCTTAAATTCACAAAAATATGTAGAAGCAAGAATAAGGACATGGGGCTAACACCTAATTAAAATTCAGTTATTTCCACATTACTTCAATTGTCATGGAAATGCTATTTTGTAGCAACTCTGTATTTGATTAGTAGGCCTACACTTAAACAAAATGCTTATTAAAAATTCATAAGACAATTTACTTGCTGCTTCCACTGCACTTTGTTGTCTCTATTCGTCCACAGCATTATCTGTTTGATCTGTTGGGGAGTGTGTGCTGTTTGTCTGAAAATGTCATTTTGCAGTGTTTGAGCCTTAACTATTGTAATATGGAATTCCGCCTTGTGCAGATTTGCTTAGTCTGCTACTATCACAGAAAAACAGATGATATCATTAGACAATGCCCCCCACGGACCACTGCTACAGGCAGACGCTCTTATTTACTCCTATTCATACACTACATCCATCCATTCATTAACAGCAACCACTTAATCCAGTTCAGAACCGTGGTGAGCTCAAACGTATCTCAGAATCAATAGGAAGAAGTCAGGACTAACTCTGTCTGAGGCCCCAGGCTACCATAGGACAGTACAAATGCACTCAAACATGCAGACATCGCTTTGTACATAACAGTGAATCAACAAAAGCAGGATTCCCATGAAAGTGGAAAGCAACCAGAGCACCTGACTGTGACTCTAATTCACTAAATTGTACCACTCAGGTTTTACTCAGCCTCATATAGAACTTTTGAGATAAAAGGGTCATTATTTCAATTATATACAACAGACAGATGTGTCATTTTTATAACATTCTCCACCATTACAACAGGGTATTGTTACTTCATTTTCCTTCTGCTAAGTAATACTCAGCATTTACTCATGTTTAAACTCAAGAACTGCCAGCCTGTTATATTTTTCTCCTAGATGTTCAATGCCCAGTTTCTTTCTGACAAGTCACTATTGTCCTTTGTTTTTCTTCTTCTCCTAACGGCACACTGACAAACCCGAGTAGGAAAACAGTTTGCCTTTAAAAAATTACCCTTTAGGGCATTTCAGAGAAGACCAAAACACTTGCTTCTATTTTCAACATACACTTTGGGTTTATAAACAAACCACAACAACAATAGCTATTCTACTTGCACAATATTGTTGCAGGGCACTAAGAAAATGAATGCAGACAGTTGCAGGTGGACAGTAGTTTTCTGACCAAATCCTGAAAGCATTCAGACATTCCTTGGAGATAGTGAGATTAGCTTTTATTCCATGGCTCCCAGAAGAAAGCCTGCCCATAAAACAATAGTATAAATCATACCATCTTGTGTTCTTTTCTGGTGATGAGATGTGGGCAGGAGAATGTTACCAACAAATGCCATTGATCTCAATCTAAATCTAATGCACTAAAGAATAAATCTCACTAACACACCTGACAGTAAACAGGATGCAAGTATGTGCTGCATTATAAAAGATCACTACGCGAAAGTCTCACCAAAAAACTCTGCATCCCATAACAAAGACCCTCACACGTACACAGATCAGTAATGCCCAACTAAAGCACAGTATAGTGCAAACAGCAGTCAAGAGACTGGGACAGTACTGGGGGAAGGAGAAGAAACCCCCTGCTGCAACAATAATCCTACCATTCAATCAACTTTATTTACAGTGAGTACCTTCACACAATTGCACTACGTCAACTACACAGATCACTGGGGCAGGACATGCATAAAATAAATGGGAGAACACCAAACAGTGCAGACCCTGGATGATGGTGGATGGGTAAATCACACCTTGTAACCCTGCAGTTGGCATCTCCTGCCTTATGTCTGGACTGGGCAAATACTCTGTACTGTTTAGCAAAAGTTAAATAGCAGGCTCACAAATACTTTGGGTAAGATATTTCTAAGGTATGCCCCAGTCAAAGCAGCTGTCCTTTCAGAATGCACCCTACCCTGCCCCATCAGGGTTTTGCCATACCTCTCAGTACAGAATGATATTTACCAGCTGTTTGGAAAGTGCATAGATACTAGGTAGCTGCTTGCCTGGCATAGACAAAAGTAAAAAAACTGTCAGTCGTTCTGACCTTCTTGTTGTTGGTATAATAACATAGTTAAAAAAAAAAACTCAGCCTGACAGAAAACATGATTAATGGTAAAATTAAAAGGAAGCTAACACAAAGAATTCATTAACAAGTATTCACATTCTTAAACTATCTCTTATATTCTTCTTTTACTCTTTTCTCCTCTTAGCTTTTCTCTTCTCCCTTTTCATTATCACCATGCTTCTTTCCCTGATAACTTTCTTAACCTGCTTTCTCCACCTCTAATCCTTTTTCTCCCTACTCCATTCTTATTGTTCCACTTTCATTACTTATTATCTTTGTATCCTGATCTCTAAGTATTTTTAATTCCTGTATGATGTTGTTTGGAATTTCTCTGTGTGTGGTAGTAAGTAATTAATGTTATACTAACTTTTTAGAAGATTTTTGCTGTTTTTTACTAACCTTTTTCTAAACGGCTTATTGTCATCTATGTTGATTTTTATGTATGTATATATTTTTTACTTCTGTGGAGCTTTTCTCCTCGGGCCTCTACTGAAAATGGAAATATATCCAGCTAGACTAGCCCGGTCAACAAATGTAAAATAAAATAAAATAAAATAAACAGTTAAGACACAAATATAAACAATGCATTGTACTTTTTTTTTTTTTTTTCTGTTTTAGAATACATTAGAATTGAAGGTAGGTGTTGTCTATAAAACTGTCTTAGAACACCATTAATTACTATGGCAGATCAGGCTATTTGCAACTCAACCACCTAGTCTAAATAAAATAATTTCTATTAAGACTGAACTTGTGCTTCATCAAATTATTTTAAATTTTAATACTGGTTGGTTGTCCATCATTATTCATCATAACTACTTTATTTTACCTAATTATATATAATGAGATGTGTGTTTACTTCATTATCCTGATGAAGTGTCAAGATTAATGACAGAAGAAAGCCCTCAGAAAAACTTCATAATGTGGTATTCCTGGCAGGACGTATTTTAAAATAATACCTTACTTGTTCATACACATCCCGGGTGTGTAATATTCTCTTGCCCTTACTATCATGTTTTGGGACAAAAATAGGTAAATCAAAGGACGGACTAAGGAATAGTTCAGACACTGTGTTGTACATAAAGGAAAGGTCTGTATTCAAAAAATACCCTACCCTCACTGAAGATGATATAAAGCTCCTTGCATTTTACAGCCTGAAGTTCAAAGATCCTTCTGGCTGAGACATATGTGACTAGGAAGAGAGTCTTCCAGAACAAATATCTCAGCACATCTGTAATGGCACAAAGGGAGGAAGAGTCAGTCTAATGTTGGAGAAATGGGGAATCTAGACAGCTTTAAATGGAGAGTCCCAATTTAACAATACTTCAGTTATATGTCAGCAGAAACTGGGAGGGCTAGCAGGGTGCAGAAAGAAATGACTAATCTACAAAAGGTAGGGTATGCATAACTTAAGTTCCAGAGGTACTACAGGTCCTGATATAAGGATCAGAACATGGGGCTTACTGCCTTATCCGCATACCAATGTATAAACTTGGTCCAGTTAGACAAATTTGATTCTTAATGGCTGGACTTCAGCTTCTTTAAAAATAAGTACAATATCTGTGTTTTAGCTGTGCAAAACGTCCATGTCTGTAAACTTGAGGCCCTTGAGGTCTGCATATAAGTTTTCCATACTGATGACTGAGAAGCTGACACTATATGTGAAGGGTCACTGCCTTCTCAATCACAATTTGTATCAAGTGCTTGAACGACGGTTGTCTTGGCCAGTCTGAAGCTTTGACTTATTTTTTTCTTTTCTTTTCTTTTTCTTCTTGCTTTCAAGAACATTTTTGGATGAGATATGTTGGGAGAATTTGAAAAGAAGTCCCTGTTCCCACCTGGCCAAGAATGCACTACTTGCTAATGCCTATATGCAAAATATCGGTCCATGAGCAGGTAACTTTGTTTTATGATCCAACAAAAAGTTCCTCAGTTGAATCCCATCATGCAGTAGCAAAGTATGTTTCTTCATCACTCTGTAATCAAAAATCCAACTGCCCAAATATTCAGCACCAATTTCTAAAAAGTAATACTGGGCAGTCCCTTTATTTTTATTTTATTTAACATTTGTTTACCGGGAAAGTCTGACTTGGAACAAATTTGATTCTTAATGGCTGTCAAAGCAGCTGTCCTTTCAGAGTGCACCCTACCCTGTCCCATCAGGGTTTTGCCATACCTCTCAGTACAGAATGATATTTACCAGCTGTTTGGAAAGTGCATAGATACTAGGTAGCTGCTTGCCTGGCATAGACAAAAGTAAAAAAACTGTCAGTCGTTCTGACCTTCTTGTTGGTATAATAACATAGTTAAAAAAAAAAAACTCAGCCTGACAGAAAACATGATTAATGGTAAAATTAAAAGGAAGCTAACACAAAGAATTCATTAACAAGTATTCACAGTTAAGACACAAATATAAACAAAGCCAATTTTCAGCAGAGGCCTGGGGAGAAACACTCCAGACGCATGTATTTTGTGCCGTGGGAGGAAATTGGAGCACCCGGAGGAAACCCACATGAACACAGGAAGGACATGCAGACTCCACACTGAAGGCACCCCAGCCGAGAATCAAACCGGAGTACCTCTTGCTGTGAGGCGACAATGCTACCGTTGCACCACTGCGCCATCCATGGCATGCTATGCACTGACAACAGACCACTGGTAGCACTACAATCACAACTTGTTTTGACCAGAAGGAAGATGAACAGCCTGCACAACATGCTCTAATAAATCTCAATGAACACCCGCAACTAATGTCCAGGATACTGATGAACACACGCAACTAATGTCCAGGATCCCGATGAACACCCGCAACTAATGTCCAGGATCCCGAAGAACACCCATAACTAATGTCCTGGATCTCGATGAACACCCGCAACTAATGTCCAGGAAAGAACATCTAGCTTCGGTATGATTATTTGTGCAATAAAAAACTTGGGATAGCAGGCCTGAGATTCCTGTGTCAACAAAACTACAAATTTAGTCAACACTGTTGCCTTTTTGGTAACCAAATCCCTGGAATGTACCTCCTTTACATTAATACTAGTTTGAACTGGCGCAGTGAAAGGAGATAACTACACCTGCTAGGCCTGACTGTTGTAACCACTCTCAGCACAGCTAGCAAGGAAGACAACCTAGTTAAGATATCTAGCCAGGTTGCCAAGTCCATTGATGCTTGTCTTGGTTTGGTCCACTATCTCCCTCAAAGTGTAAATGCCTTGTTTTACCCCATTTTTCTGTTCTTTGATTTGTACTTTGGAACTTCCCTTGGCTTATTTCCCTTCTCTGGGTACTTGGATAAGGAATGTCTATTTCTCGAAAAGGTTCTCCTACACAGACAACGGGGAATGTTCCCTGAACTACATCCAGAAGCTTCTAATGCTCACTGAAGAACTTGAGGTTTCTGGATTACCTTAAAAGTATTTTCCTTTAAGTGCTACAGTGGTCACATACTTCAGTACCACAGTTCTCTCCTAAGTAAGAAAAACTGTAAAAGGGAATTCTTAGTCAACCTGTCCCCTTAGTAATATTTATTGTAAGCTTTTCCACAGATATGGTCAGATACAAAACATGCTAGGAGTAATCATTATACAATTGCTAGAAAACAATTAGGTTCAATAAAGGGTAAACTCATAGAAAGGTCCATAAAGTGCTTACTGTTCTTTCATATCAGAAAAGGAAGTCACCAACAAACTGGCGAATACAACTGACATTTCACTTCAGCTGCTAAAAAAGAAAAGAAGATGGGATGGTCTGAGGGCTCTTCTGTGTTTGGGCTTCCAACTAGTAGCCACTGCACAGAAGGTAACCCTGAGCCCTGTACAGATATCTGACTGCCCTTCAAATTTGTCCAGGAGGTTGACATCTACTTGAAGTTAATTCTATTCATTTTATAAATGTTTTGCAGCAATAATGCAATTTAAACATTTTCTTCAGATTTTAATACTTTGATGCAAATATATTTTTCTGCAGAGCAAGTGAATACAATATTACTCAGCTACAGCATATGCTCTAGCTATTTACTAATTGTTAAAAGTGCAGGTGGGCTGGCCCATAAACCCTTTTCAACCATGACACGATGACCAAGGCACAGTAATATATAGATAGTACAGTACAAGAACAGTTTACAGAACAAAAGAATAACAAGCCGACATGTTATTAAAATCAGGCCACAAAATAGCTATATGAGGCAATGAAAGCCTTGCTATCGTGCAAACAAAACTAGGATAATAACACAAAAGGACGCAGGACATGAAAGACAAGGAAAATGGGGATGAATAATAAAACAAGCTCTATGATAGTTACACTTCAGTAGGTCAGAGTGACATATCAATATTAACAGAATCTAATCTTGGTTGGTTTCCACACAAAAACACAGGTTTACAAAAAACATGGTTGAGAAATATGTAACTGGATACAGTTCGTTATTTACTTGTTCTGAATTTGTTAAACGGGGTAGATCCCATTGGGCCTACCTCAGTTAAAGCCCCGGGGTAAACACAAAAGATACATGACATTATATAAAGAGTGAATGACAAAATGTGACACACATATATGTATATGTATATGTATGTATATATATATATATATATATATATATATATATATATATATATATATATATATATATATATACATACACATATACATATACTACATACAAAGTGAATATCAGAGTTCATTATATAAAGATTGGCTGACAAAACACAATATATGCTTGCATTATATACAGAATGGATATCACAGTTGGCACCCGTAAAGAATCACAACAAATTCTTTCTACATAAAAATGTTCAATGTCATTGGGATGTCTTCAGTACTTTTGAGAAAGGGTGCCCAACATAGTTGTGTTTCGCATTGCCAGTTGTTTTTATAGGATCTCCTTACTTCTGCTCAGTTTCCATTAGTTATCTAATCCCACTTTTTTCCACCTTGTAGAAGATAAGTAGCTTACCTTTTTAGTTATCTGGTTAAGCATCAGTGTACGCATCTCCTGCACCAAACATTTTTCTCTTTCAGGGGCACACTTCAGTAGGGAAAATTCAACCAGGGCCAGTAAAATAACTGAAAATGTGTCTCCCACACCTGCTGACAGGAGGCCCCAGTGTAAACAGTGGAACTCCAAGACAGAGACACTTAACAGAAAATAAATTCTGAAGAGCCAGTCTTTTTTCCTTTATATTTCCAACATGTTGTAGATGTTCCTGGACACAGTATGGACTTTAAAATAACACATTAATCATCTCCCATGTGAATAACTGTCAGTATGGTCAAAATGTTACTAAGTTAGGTTCCAGGAAATGTACAATATAAGTTCTAACAGAATAATTTGGCTTGCTACAGAATATCTTCCGCGGTGGTGCAGCGGTGGCGTTGTTGTCTCACAGCAAGAGGTTCTCCCGTTCGATTCTTGGCTTGGGTTGGGAGTGCCTTCTGTGTGCAGTCTGCATGTCCTCCCCGCGGTCGAGTGGGCATTCGAAAGACATGCGTTGAATGGGCATGCCTTCATTGAAGGTTGGGCGTCGGACTGGCAACTCGACACCATAAAAACTAACTGCCAATCATTAGCAGACTGGAGTTCTGCTGTGGTGACCCCTAACCGGGAAAAGCCGAAAGACCAACAACAACAACAGAATATCTTCTTCATTAACTCTCAGGATTAAGGGACCATAGTTTTCCAACACAGCCTAAATAATCCTGATAACCCTTGCTTAGGATTCGTATTACCTTGACTGGATTCAGCTATATATAATAGGGGAAAAGGTGAAATAAGTTGAGACATCTTGGTGTTGTATATATTTTTTTGGACTATAACTCAAAGACCCAGCTATATATAACAGAATCTGTTCATGCTTATCCTCTGGGACTGTCAGTCTGGACACAAAGTACCTTTTCAGCAGAGACCAGGGATAAACGTTCTGCAAAACAGAGAGTTTATAATTTCTAGTACACAGAAAAAATATGTACAATTATAGTAACAATAAATGTACACAACATAATATAACAGTGAAGACTTTTGATATTAACCATGGAAAAAAATATGATCACGCTTATATATGGCAAATAATGTATATTTAATAAATAAATAAATACAAATATATATATATATATATATATATATATATATATATATATATGTATGGGTCTATGTTGCTTGCTCGAAATCCCAACATCTCGAACAAGCAACATTGACACCCATAAGAGCGAAAGTGCATTATCGCGAAAGCCGCTTTCCAAACCAGCAAAAAACAAAATAAATACTCATAAAAATCAGTAGTTTGCAGGGGGGCAAGCCCCCCTGCACCCCCCACACCCCCTACTTAAATATACCAACTCCGAGATCGCACTACAATGCAGTAACGAGAAATATTCCCATTACGCGCTGTATGCAGATTTCCTTGCAGTCCGATCGAGCTTTCACAAACTCGATCATATGGGGTTGGCCATATGAAGTTCGAGATTGTGGGAATTCGACCATTTGCAGTAGACCCATATATATATATATATATATATATATATATATATATATATATATATATATATATATACATATATATATATATATATATATATATATATATATATATACACTTGTGTGTGTGTGTGTGTGTGTATATATATATATATATATATATATATATATACATAAATATACACATTATTATCATACAAACACATTCCTTTCAGACAGAGCAAAAAAACTCTAGCATTACAGACAGACAGACAGCTAGTTCGTCTGATTAAAAAGAAGTTATGTACTCACCATAATGTTCCATCTGAGTAGTTATACTTCATTTTCTGCAACCTGTGGGTATTCGGATCCATATCAGATCCAAGCCGGCAACATTTTATCAATCATCTGCTCCAAGCTCCTCCCCTTACCCATAATCCCTCACCTCTCCTACCTTCCCTCAAATAGAGTTTTCCACTAACCAAACTATTAGCAACTCAATAACGTTAACCTAGAACAGGTTCGGGGGAAGGAGGGAGGGACGGTTGCAGAAAATGAAGTATAACTACTCAGATGGAACGTTATGGTGAGTACATAACTTCTTTATCTGAAGTAGTTAACTTCATTTATCTGCAACCTGTGAGACAGAGTCCCCAGCTACCAAAACTCCTGGGAGGCCCTCATGGAAGGATACTCCTGAGCACCGCAGAGCCAAAGGATGCTCTCCCTCTAGAGATCAAATCCAACTTATAATGAGAAATAAAAGTATGTGACCTTGCCCAGGTCGCTGCTGCACAGATAACATCCAGAGAAACCCTAGACCAAAAAGCAGCAGAAGTTGACATAGATCTGGTAGAATGAGCTTTAACAGGACCAGGTGGGGATAGGCCTTTATCCTTATAGACTTGCAGTATACATTGTGTAATCCATCTAGCTAAGGAGACCTTGGAAATGCCCTTGCTCAAAAAGAGTCAAGAAAAGGACACTAATAATTGGTCAGACTTACGAAATTGTTTAGTCCTGTGTAAATATAAACAAAGCTATCTATGAACATCAAGCAAGTGCAGCTTATATTCACCCTTGTACTGGAAATTTGGAAAGAACACAGGTAGATTAATCATCTGGTTAATACTGGATTCAGAAGCCACTTTTGGTAAGAAAGAAGGGTTCGTACGAAGCAAAACCCTGTCTTTATGAAAGATCAATTAGGGGGGCATGGTAGACAAAGCTTGAATCTCAGAAACCCTTCTAGCCGAGGTAATGGCCACTAGAAAAGCTGTCTTCCAGGACAGGAATTTGAAGTCTACTAACGCTGCTGAAAAACTTGTGATAGTAGAGTGTCCAACCATGCCCCTATAAATTCCAAGGTCTGTGTCGGGTTCAAGCGGGACTGGGAGATGTTGATGGCAATCCCTAATTTGACTGCAAGATGCAGGAAGGAGTCTCTGGCCATGCAAAGTTGATGCTTGGTGGTAGGGACTCCCCTGAAAAATGCTGTACAGGCAGATGTTTCCCCTAGTGGAATGTGTTCTGACCCCCTGCAGGGTTGGTTTCCCATGGTGCTTGTAGCAGAAATGGATGCAATGTGCTTTCCATTTAGATATTGTTTGCTTAGAAATGGCCTTGCCCTCTGCCCCTTTTGCAAAGCTGACTAGCAACTGGTCTGATTTTCTGAAGGGCTTAGTCCTATCCAGGTAAAATCTGAGCTGTCTGTGCATGTCCATGGAGTGCAGGATCCTTTCCCTTTTATTTTGAGGATTAGGGAAAAGGGTTGGCAAATGTATGGATTTTATTGAGAGCCACACTGGACACCACGTTAGGCATAAAGGAAGGGTTTGTCCTGAGAAAGACTCTGTCAGCATGGAAAATAATTAAGGGTTCCACAGCCATACATGCTTGTATAGTTCAGACACTCTTCTAGCTGAAGTGATGGCTAGAAGCAATGCTGTTTTCCAAGAGAGGAATTTTAAGTCTGCTGATGCTGCAGGCTCAAAGGGTGGAAGTGTGAGCTTTTCCAGTACAAAGTTCAGGTGCCAAGCAGGGGTGGGTGCTCTCCTTGGTGGCCTTAAGTTGTTTGCCCCTCTCAGAAACTGTTTGATAAGAGGGTGCGAGAAGAGAGGTGGCTCAGTTTTGTAATGAGCCGAAATGGCTGAGGCATGTATCTTAATGGAAGAGAAGGACAGGCCTTTGCTAAGTAATCCAGGATTAAAGGCAGGGAGGGTAGAGTTGTGTTATCTCCTTTACATAGACTCCAGGAGCAGTACCCTTTCCACTTATCCGCATAGGATTTCCTTGTACTGGGTCTTCTGGCTTCAAGATGACATCCAGCACCTGTTTGCTTATAGCTGCTCGGGTAGGATTCAAGGAATAAGCCAGGCTGCAAGATTTAGGGTTTGCAGTTGTGGATGCAAAATCTGCCCCTCCTGCTGAGATAGCAGGGTAGGGTTCTGGTGTAGGTGCCATGGTGGCACCGATGTCAGGCTGCGCAGGAGTGGGTACACCATTGCTGGCTTGGCCAGTCTGGTGCAATAAGAATTGTCCTCGGTCTGTCCTGTCTTATTTTGAGTAATACTCTTGAGAGAAGGGGCAAAGGTGGGAATGCATAAATTGAGAGATTTACCCACTGAAAGGATAGGACATCCACTTTCCAGGCCTTGCTGTGAGGGTTCCTGGTGCAAAATCTGCTGAGCTGGTGGTTGTAGGGGGAGGCAAAAAGGTCCACCTCTGGGGATCCACATTTCTGAATCGGAAGGTTGAAGGTGCTGGGATCTAACTGCCACTCATGTGGGTCTAAGAGATTTCTGCTTAAGTCATCTGCCAGTGAATTTTGTTTGCCTGGCAGGAATTAAGCTTGCAGATGGACTTGCATGTCCAAGGCCATGTTCCACAGAGCCATGGCTAGCCTGTAGAGAGGGTAGGAATGTGTTCCCCATACTTGTTGATGTACCACATAACTGTGGTGTTGTCTGTTTTTATTAGAAGTTGTCCTGGAAAGACTAGGGATCTGAAAGCTGTCAGTGCATTCTGCACAGCTAGCATCTCTTTTTGGTTGATGTGCAGATGACTTTGACTTGGGCTCCAGTGGCCTTGAATGCATTTGCTGTCCATGTGTGCCCCCCCAGGCATAGTCTGATGCATCTGTGGTTAGAGTCTGGGTGGCGTGGGGTTGAGTAAAGGGCAGTCCCTTGTTATGGTTGCATGCTTCTGCCCACCAAAGGAACTCTGTCCTTAGACAGGGTATGATAGGAATGACTGTTTCTAGGTCCTGAGAATGTTGGCACCAAAGACTTTTTAAGTACCATTGAAGTTTCCTCATATGCAGTCTTGCATATGGAATTAGCAGTATACATGAGGCCATGAACCCTAGGGCCTGCAGTATTTTCCTTGCGGATAGCTGGGTTCTGGTGGCCATTTGTTTGAAGTAGGCTGTCAGACAGACTTGTTTTTCTAAAGTGAAAAATGCCATCTGGGATGTTGTGTTCAAGCTTGCTCCCAGGAATACAATCTTTTGACTGGGTACCAGTTTTGATTTCTTTTTGTTGATGGTATACCCCAGGGAAGTGAGTCAAGTGCTGCAACAGCAATTCCTGACTGTCTGCCTGAATCAGGCAGTCGTCCAAGTACGGGTAAATTTGGATATTTCTCTGCCTGCAGTATGCAATGGCTGGAGCAAGGCATTTTGTGAATATTCTGGGCACAGTGGATAAGCCAAAGTGAAGTGCAGAGAACTGATAATGCATAGATCCAGCCCTGAAATGTAGATACTTCCTGCATGACTCCCTTATAGGGATGTACAGATAGGCTTCTTTTAAGTCTAGGGTGACTAACCAGGCATTCTTGGCTAGCATAGGTAGAAGCTGTTGCAGAGTAAGCATTTTGAATTTTGGTACCACCAGGAAGGTGTTAAGAATTGAAAGATCCAGGATTGGACGCCAAGAGCCTTCTTTTCTGGGTACCAGAAAGAGTCTGGAATAGAATACCTGACCTATCTGTTCCACTGGAACCAGCTGAATAGCTCTGATGGAGAGCAGGGATAGGACTTAGTTTTGTGCATCTGCCCACTGGTTTGGAGGAAGGTCTGGGAAACCTCTTGGGGTTGGCAGTGAGTGGAAGTAACATTTGTACCCCTGGGATACAATGTTGAGGACCCATCGGTCTTGTGTGATGGACATCCAGTTTTTTGTATGAAGGGCAAGTTTTCCTCCTGGGGCACAAGGAATTGGGCAGAGGTGGGGAGTGGAGTAGAGAAGTCATTGTGAGTTTTTTCCGTAAGGAGGTGGCTCACCACTCCCTGCTTTGGGGGTGTGGGCACTTCATTGCTTAGATCTCTGCATACCCTGAGACTGTAGTCTGGGTGGTCTGTTTCCCCTGGGTCTGGTTTGAGATGGCCTGGAGGGGGCTGGAAAGGACCAGTGTTTGGAGGGGCAATGCCTACTGAATCTAGGAGGTTGCACTTGTAAGAATTCTTTAACAGTCTGCATAGACTTAGCTTTTTCTTCCATCTTTTTAACAACCTCTTCTGCTTAGTGCCAAACAAACTGTCTTGTTCAAAGGAGCATCTAGTAACTTTGATTTGACATGGTCTGGCAGGGTCTGCTCCTTGAGCCAAGCATGTCTTCTCAGTACAGAACCAGTGACTGCTGCCCTGCAAGATGCTTCTAGGGCATCAAAGCCAAACTGCAAGGTATGCTTGCTGACTTGGCTTGCAGAGTGCATAAGCTCCTGCAATTCTTTATTTTCTACATAGTCTGTAAAGGTTGTTACTTTTTGTTTAATAAGTTCCATAATATGTTGCTGGTACTTCAGCATGTGAAACTGACAATTCAATGCCCTAAAAGCAAGAGTTTCTTACCCCATCTGTCCAAAGCTCTGGAATCCCTGTTGAAGGGGTGGGATTCTTGGCTGTAGTTGCCTTGATATCTTTAGGCCCCTGGGAAATGATCTCTGGGACAGCAGTAGGATTCTTGAAAAGAAATTTGTGAGTGTCAGGTACTCTGTAGTACCCGTCTGGTTTCCTAGGGGCAGGGGGTAAAGTATCAGGAGTAAGACTGGATTCCATAAAAACATCATCAACAACTTCCAGGACTGGGGGTATTGCTAAAGGCCTGTGCTGTGGAAATCTAGAAATTCTCTGAGTCTCTTTTTGGACTGAGGATAGTCTTGGCATTCCCAGTGGAAATGCTCTCTTAAAGTATGGAAGGTTTCACCAAAAGAAAAATCTTCTGGAGGGGAGGCAGAGGGAATGGATTCCTCTGCATCTGAATCCTCATAAGCAGATAAGGGCATGTTTTCATAATCAGATACCTCAGAGTCATCGGACTCCTGGTCTGTTGAAGCTGCAGGGGACTGGTCTCTTCTTCTCTTAGCAGGGGAAGGCTGACTTCCCCTAATCAGCATAATAAGGTCTTCTGCCCATTCTAAGCATTTGTCATTTTGGCAAGGGAGCAGGTGCATGCGCTTTGGTTGTCAGTTTTCTAGGCGTAGCGCGTACTCTTGGCCTTAGAAACTTGGTAGTTTTAGATAAAAAGGAAGTCGTTGGTTTGAGTCGAACATCGGTATTGTGAAGAACTGCCTCAGAAGCCAGTGCCTGCTCAGCGGCTCTGGACCCACCCAAGGTAGAGACATCCACATGTTCCATAGTCGAAGAAAAGTCTTGTGGCATACTAGACTCCAAACGGGTCTTGGTAGAGGCCTGCGAATCCACTGAAGCGGGCATCAGGGGCTGCGAATGTGCCTCCTCACTGACTACTGGCGAACTAGCAACTAGCTTAACGGAAGAGTCGTCTGCAGCTTTGGACCTGTGAGGTCTGTCTCTGTCTTTATCCTTATGTTTTTTCAGAATATCGGTAGTCGGATGGCTTACCAAAGCCATTTCGGAATACGGAGATTGAAAGAATATGGAGAGCGAAAGAATTTAGCGACAATGAGAGCCCAATGACAAATGGTTTGGGCGTTGAACAAGGCACAAAACCAAAAGCGAGGTATGTCGTGGTCTGGGTCTAAACAGGTGACGCAGTAAGAATGAAAATCTCTGTGTGGTATTTGCTTTCCACAGGCAAGACAATTGTTAACTTTTTCTGACATCGGTTAGAGCAAGAAAAAAGGATCCCTAATGGGGTACTTAGCCTTAAAAGACTTCAGGATTATTCACTTCGTAAATGGAAACTAAAGTAGCGGCCAACCGGCACTTGCAAACTGCTTCTGCTTCGGGCTCCTTGGCAAAAGACTGATGTAATGGCGTCAGCTGCCTGTTTTTATACCCCTGATGACCTGATGTCAATCCTGGAGTGACATCAACTGATGCAGAAATACTAAGTCTCTGGTATTCAGGTCAACTGAGGGCTGCCTGCAGGCAGATAACCCAAGTGTGATGACTGCAACAGTGAAACATGAAGAACATCTACCAAAAAAGATAGCTGGAGGATACCTGTTACCATATTCTCTGTAGAGATGACACGGGGTGTATGAGCTATTACCACACCTGCCACATCATTTCTAAGATTTCCCCAAATTTTAGGTCTTATGAGGTGGTACAGGGAAATTAGCAGCTTCCCTGTATTTGACATTGGGTATGGTGAACTTGGTAGGTAAGCCTGTCTGTTTCCTGTTACTACCCTTGGAGGTGATGAAGCTAACAAATGAAGCAGCAGCATACTTATGTGCCAGTGTTATGGTGGAACAGTGCAGAGCCCCTTATATGCCAATGTTGTGGTGGAACAGTGCAGAGGCCCTTATGTGCCAGTGTTGTGGTGGAACAGTGCAGTGGCCCTTATGTGCCAGTATTATGGTGGAACACTGAATAGGCCCTTATGTGCCAGTATTGTGGTGGAACACTGCAGAGACCCTTATGTGCCAGTGTTGTGGTGGAACAGTGCAGAGGCCCTTATGTGCCAGTGTTGTGGTGGAATGGTGCAAAGACCCTTATGTGCCAGTATTGTGGTGGAACAGTGCAGAGACCCTTATGTGCCAATGTTGTGGTGGAACAGTGTAGAGGTCCTTATGTGCCAGTGTTATGGTGGAACAATGCAGAGGACCTTATGTGTCAGTACAGTGGTGGAACAGTGCAGATGCCCTTATGTGACAATGTTGTGGTGGAACAGTGCAGAGGCCCTTATGTGCCAGCGTTATGGTGGAACAGTGAAGAGGCCCTTATGTGCCAGGGTTATGGTGGAACAGTGCAGAGGCTCTTATGTGCCAAAGTTGTGGTGGAACTGTGCAGAGCCCCTTAGGTCCCTTTAACCTACTGTATGACAAGTAGAAAAGCCATAGACTTAGGAAGACATCAGTTTGCTGCCTGTAATGGTACCAACATCTGAGAAGTGGTAGATGCTGAAGATGACTATTGCAGGGGTATCTGAAACACTAGTAGAGATGTCAAGAACAACTTCCTACTTGTAGCTAAGGGAACTGGCAGCAAAAACTGAAAGGCAGACTCCAAAAGCACTGATGCTAACCAGCATTTAACTCAGCCCTGATGTATCAGCTTCCAATGCTAGCACTGGAAGCCTCATCAATGCTGGTAAATTCATCATCAAAGCCACAACACCCATGATTTACTGAAAGAAGAGATATCCATGTCAAAAACTGTGGCCCCAATGTTGGGGCAGAAGCTGACACTGACATGCCTCCACACATAGACACTAACATCATATGGGTCAATGCTGGCAACCTTTGCACTGCTGCAAACTCATGAGAGTGTGCACATCCAGGGTGGAGGGGAGGGGTGCTCATGCATGGTACACATTTGTGCCTTTGATTTCCCAGGTGGACACTGTGAGAACAACTTTGCATGTGTTTCTGGGAATGGAAAATGGATTCTTGTTTTTGGTTGCTCATTGCAGAAATGAAGGAGTACAGTGACAATGATGCTCACTGCATGACTCACCTGCAGGGTTAGAGAGACAAAGAGACACACACACGGCAGTAGTCTAGAGTCAGACGCATTACTCTGATGCATCTAGACAGAAAGGACGAGGCTTTGGATTAAGTGTAAAACAGAGCAACTTAGTAGCCCTAAATATTTCAGGTATATTAGCATTAGTTCTGCTGTTAATGAGGATGGTCATCCTCATATCAGATATTCATGGTACAAATAAAACAGTTCTTGCTTGCAGAAAGTGCAGTTGTGTACACTTACCATAAATGTAGATGTTCGAGTGTATTCACTGTTGCAGTCATCACCTGTGGGTTATCCCTACTGTGGTAGCCCTCAGCAGGCCCGAATACCTGAGTCAATGTTTTTCTGCATCAGCTGCTGTCACTTGTGGGCTGATGTCAGGTCATCAGTGCTATAAAGCAAGGCAGCCGATGCCATTGCGCCAGCTTTTCTTGCCCTAACCAGTCAGAAGCCCCAGGAAATATGGTAAAGTGGTCTTGCTGGCTAAAAGCCACCTTAAGAAGCTTATGTCTCCCTAAGGAAAGAGGATATAAGGGGGAAGGAGGGAGGGAAACCAGGACTGCAACAGTGAATACACTTGAACATCTATATTTATGGTAAGTGTACACAACTGTTCTATGTTCTTTGTGTTTCACTGTTGCACTCATCACCTATGGGAGGATTCCCAAAGCTGAGGAGAGGGGTGGTAGGTTTAGTAAGAGACCTAGGCCTGGGTCAGCATGCCCTGCAGACCTGCATTGGCAAACCTTGCCCTAGCCTTAGAGAAAAGAGGTAGGTGGTAAAGCTTTGTAAAGGTATGGACAGAACTCCAGGTGGCAGCTTCCAAGATGTCCCTGGTGGGAACTCCTCTGAGGAATGCTGTGGAAGTGTAGGCTTCCCTAGTGGAATGGGTACGAATAAACTTAGGGGGTGGTTTCCCATGTAATCTGCAGCAGAAATGGATGCAGTGTGATATCCATTTGGAAACAGTTTGCTTGGAGATGGGCTTGCCCCCTGCCCCTGGGGCAAAGCTGATAAGAAGTTGGTCTGTTTTCCTAAAGGCTTTAGTATGGTCTAGGTAGTATCTGAGCTGTCTGTGCACATCTAGTGAGTGCAGAATTCTTTCCGCCTTGTTTTGAGGGTTAGGGAAGAAGGTGGATAGATGTATGGCCTGGTTGAGAGTCAAATTAGATACCACCTTGGGCATAAAGGAGGGATTAGTCCTCAGGGAGACCCTGTCTGCATGGAAAATGATGAAGGGCTCAATGGCCATCAATGCCTGAACTTCTGAAACCCTTCTGTCTGAGGTGATACCTAGTAGAAAGCAGTCTTCCAGGAGAGGTATTTTAGTTATGCTGAATCAGCAGGTTCAAAGGGTGGTAAGGTTAGATTTTCCAAAACATAATTCAGGTCCCAGGCTGGCGTGGGTGGCCTTCTGGGAGGTCTGATACTAGAAGCCCCTCTGATGAATTGTTTAATCAAAGGATGTGAGAACAGGGGTGGGTCTGTATCAAAATGAACTGAAATGGCTGAGGCGTGGATTTTAATAGCAAAGAAGGAGAGGCCACTATTGAGTAACTCCGCTAGACAGCTCAGGATAAGAGGGATGGAAGGTTGTGAGGAAAGTACAGTTGTGTACACTTACCATAAATGTAGATGTTCGAGTGTATTCACTGTTGCAGTCATTATATTTGGGTAATCTGCTGGCAGGTTGCTCTCAGTCGCTCTGAATTCCAAAGTCTTGGGTCCTGCGTCGGTTGCTGTCTCCTCTTCCATGACATCAGGGGTATAAAGCAAGCAGCTGACACCATTTTCTTTAGTTTTTCTTGCCCCAGATGTCAGGTGCCCCCAAAAAGGTAGCAAAAAAAAATATATATATATATATATATATATATATATATATATATATATATATAAAACTATATATACATGCATCAATACAAACTTTACCTTTATCTACAAGCAAATACACCACATAAGTTGTAGAAGATAGAGAAGGAAAGATAAACTCCAGAATGAAAGGGGGATGGTGGGCAGGTAACCTGGACTGCAACAGTGAATACACTTGAACATCTACATTTATGGTAAGTGTACACAACTGTACTATGTTCTTCATGTATCACTGTTGCAGTCATTACATTTGGGTAGAATCCCAAAGCTATGGATGGGAGTCTGGAGCTAAACAGCATTAGGTGCGGCTATAAGGCCCTGCAGAACTGCAGTGGCAAAGCCTGCCCTGGACTTAGAGTAGAAAGGCAAATTATGATGCTTTGTAAAGGTGTGAACAGAACTCCAGGTAGCAGCCTCTAGAATGGCTTTGGTTGGTACTCCTCTGAGAAAGGCTGCTGAATAGCTGCAGCTCTGGTGTAATGAGACCTAATGCCCTTGGGCACAGGTTTGCCATGGTGTAAGTAGCAGAAACAAATGCAGTGGCTTATCCACTTTGAAATAGTCTGCTTTGAAATAGCCTTTCCTTCTGATCCTGCAGCATATGTCACTAGTAATTGCTCAGTTTTTCTTAGAGCTTTAGTCCTGCTCAAGTAGAATCTTAGCTGTCTGTGTACGTCCAAGGAATGCAGAATTCTCTCCCCCTTGTTCTGCGGATTTGGATAAAAGGTTGGCAGATGAATAGTTTGGTTAAGAGCCACACTGGAAACCACCTTAGGCATAAAAAAGGATTTGTCCTCAGAGACACCCTGTCTGGGTAAAATATGATAAAAGGCTCCACAGCCATGAGGGCCTGTAGCTCTGAGACTCTTCTTGCTGAAGTAATTGCTAGTAGCAGAGCTGTTTTCCATGATAAGAACTTTATATCTGCAGTAGCAGCTGGTTCAAATGGAGGCAGGGTGAGCTTTTCCAACACATAATTAAGGTTGCATGAAGGTATTGGTGATCTTCTAGGATGCCTTAAATTTTTGGCTCCTCTAAGATACTGCTTTAGTAAAGGATGAGAAAAGATTGGTGGCTCTGTATTGTAATGAGCTGAAATGGCAGAGGCATGGACTTTGATGAGAAAGATAGGCCTTTGTCAAGCATCTCAGTAAAGTATTGTAAAATCTGAGGAATATTTGGTTCTGCTGTATCAGTTCCTTGTGCTCGATTCCAAGCACAGAATCTTTTCCATTTATCAGCATAAGATTTTCTAGTACTAGGCCTTCTGGCTTCCAAAATGACATCCATCACAGCTTTACTGAGAGGAGTTGTTTGTATAACTACATGATCAGCCATGCTGCCAGATTCAGTGTCTGGATTTGATTGTGTAGGATCTGTTTGTTTTGCTGGGACAGTAGTTGAGGTCTCTGAGGTAAGGTCCAAGCTGGGTATTGAGTTAAGTTCCTTAGGACTGGGTACCAGTATTGGCGGGGCCAGTCCGGGGCAATTAGTATCATCTTTGGTTTCTCTTGTCTGACTTTTAGTAGGACCTTGGGAAGAAGAGGCAGAGGAGGAAAGGCATAAACTGATAGGTTTTTCCAACTGAAGGATAGGGCGTCCATTTTCCATGCTTGTCTGTGATAATTCCTTGTGCAGAATCTTTTCAATTGATAATTTTGAGGAGAGGCAAATAGATCTATGTCCGGGCTCCCCCATTTCTTTGTTATCATGCTGAAGACTTGTGGATCTACTTTCCACTTGTGAGGGTCCATAAGGTTTCTGCTTAAATTGTCTGCCAGAGTATTTTGTTTTCCTGGCAGGAATTGAGCTTGAAGATGTATTTGGTAAGTCAAAGCTGTGTCCCACAGTGCCATGGCTAATCTGCAAAGGGGGTATGAGTGCGTGCCCCCTGCTTGTTTATATACCACATAACCGTGGTGTTGTCCATCTTTATCAGTAGTTGTCCTGGATGAAGTAAGCCCGTGAAGGCTGTCAGGGCATTTTGAACAGCTAGCATCTCTTTTTGGTTGATATGTTGATGCATTTGTTTTGGGGTTCATATGCCCTGAATGCATCTTCCTGCCATGTGGGCCCCCCAGGCATAATCTGATACGTCTGTTGTTAAGGTTTGGCTGGCAGGGGATAGAGTGAAGGGCCGTCACATGTTTTGGTGACATGCCTTTGCCCACCATAGAAACTCCTGTTGTTAGCAGGGAATGAGAGGAATCATTGTTTCCAGACTGTGACAATGCAGAGTCCATAAACTTTTTAGGTACCACTGAAGTTTCCTCATATGCAGTCTTGCAAGAATCAGTAGGATGCAGGATGCCATGAAGCCTAAAGCCTGCAGAGTTTGTCTTGCAGATAACTGGGTTTTTGTTGCCATCAGTTTGAAGTAAGTAGTCAGTTGCCTTTGTTTGTCTGGCATGAGGTAAGCCATCTGGGCAGTTGTATTCAAGCTTGCACCCAGGAATATTATCTTTTGAGAGAGTACCAGTTGTGATTTCTTTTAATTTATTGTGTACCCTAGGCATGTTAGAAACCTTTTCACAAATGCCAGGTGTTGAAGAATGTCCTTGTTCTCTGCTTGAATGAGACAGTCATCCAAGTAAGGATATATTTGTATACTTCTTTGTCTGCAAAAAGTAATTACTGGTGCCAGGCACTTTGTAAAGACCCTGGGCGCAGTAGATAAGCCAAAGGGCAGTGCAGAGAATTGTTAATGCATTAAGCCAGCCTTGAATCTGAGGTATCTTCTGCATGATTGCCTTATTGGGACATGCAGGTATGCCTCTTTTAGTTCTAATGTCACCAGCCAAGCATTCTTGCCCAGCATGGGCAGAAGCTGCTGCAAAGTCAGCATTTTGAATTTTGGAATATCCAGGTATGTGTTCAAAATCGATAAATCCAGTATTGGCCGCCAGGCCTTGTCCTTTCTGGGTACCAAGAACAGTCTTGAGTAAAAACCTTGTCCTTTTTCCTGTTCTGGTACTGGCTGAATGGCCCCGATATCCATGAGGGATGTAACCTGTTTCTGTGCCTCTGCCCATTGATTTTTTGGCAGATCCGGCCAACCGTTTGCCATTGGCAGAGTATGGAAAAGGAATCTGTATCCCTGTGATACTATGTTTAGCACCCACTTGTCCTGGGTTATTAACTGCCAATTTTGAGCAACAAGTGCTAATTTTCCCCCTAAGGGTGCTGCCAAAAGGTAAGTGCTTGGTGAAGGCAGAGCAAAGTCATTGGGACTGTTTTCTGTAGGTTTGCGTTTTATCTCCTCTAGATTTGGAGGTAGAAGCGCCCCATTGCTTTGATCTGTAAGAATCTTGTGCCTGGTATCTGGAACCCTTACGGCATCTGGATTTGCCCCTTTGAGCTCTGTCTGCCACAGGAAAGTACCAATTTTTTGTAGGCCAGTGTCTACTGATTCTTGGTGGCTGCACTTGTAAGAAGTCTTTTACAGTTTGCATAGACTTAGCTTTGTCTTCCATTTTCTTTAAAACCTCTTCTGCCTTAATACCAGAGTATCATGCTGTAAAGGTGCATCCAGTAATTTCTCTTTAACATGATCAGGCAAATTTTGCTCTTTTAGCCAGGCATGCCTCCTAATCACAGATCCAGTAACTGCAGCCCTGCAGTAGGCCTCTAAGGAATCAAAACCACATTGCAAAGTATGCTTTCCAACCTGTTCAGCTGCATGCAAAAATTCCTGCAAATCTTTATTTTCTGCACATTCTGAAATCAACATCATTTTCTGTTTCAGCAATCCCATAACATGTTGTTGATACTTGAGCATATGAAACTGGCAGTTTAAGGCCCTAATTGCCAAGGTTGCAGATGTATAAACCTTTTTCCCCATCTATTCAGTGCCCTTGAATCTCTGTCAGAGGGGGTAGGATTTTTTGCTGTTGAGGCCTTAACTCCCTTTGGACCCTGTGAAATAGTTTCAGGATCAGCAGCAGGGTTTCTAAATAAAAATTTGTGTGAGTCAGGGACCCTGTAATATCTGTCAGGCTTGCTGAGAGCTGGAGGTAAGGAGTCAGGGGTCAAGCTTTAATCCGAAAACACATAATCCACAATGTCTAAAACAGGGGGTATGTCTAAAGGCCTGTGCTGAGGGAGAAGAAGGAAATCCCTGAGCCTCTTCTTTGATTCTGAGAAATCTTGACTCTCCCAGTGAAAATGCTCCCTCAAAGTATGCAAGGTTTCTCCAAATGAATAATCCTCAGGAGGTGATGCAGACGGTATAGACTCCTCTGCATCAGAATCCTAATAGGGAGGTATAGATAATTCCTGATCAGAAGAGGAATCAGAAGAAATAGAAACCTGATCTGAAGATTCATAATCAGTGTCTTGCCTAGATCTCTTATCAGGAAGGGAATGGGAACCCCTGATCAAGGTAATAAGGTCTTCAGCCATTTTGATCATCTGTTTTTAGGCATAGCGGCCTGCGCACATGGCTCATGCGTCGGTTTTTTAATTTTAGAAGTTGCTTTTGTCTTTGGTTTTGCAGCTGTGGTCGGTTTGATACAAAAATGTTGAGGCCTGAATACACCCTCAGAGGCCGGTGCCTGCTCAGCAGTTCTGGACACATCCGAGGGAGATACATCCATGGGTCCAATACTTTGAGTATCTCGCAGTATGCCGGATCCACATGGGTCTCAGTAGGGGCCTGCGACTCGAAAGTAGCGGGTATCAGGGGCTGCGAAAGCACCTCACTGAGTACCAGCGAACCAACGACTGGCTTAGGAGAAGCTTCGTCATCAGTTTTGGACCTCGACTGTCTGTCTCTGTCCTTTTCTTTGCGTTTTTTTATGTACTCCAGTAGTCGGATTGCTGTCCAACCAGATTTCTGGGTAGTTAAATCTGTTTCTAAAATACTTTGAGGCAAAATTATACTGATGCTTAATAGTGCGTTGGTTAAATCTAGCACAAAACCGACAGCCAGGCACATTGTGATCAGGGCCTAGGCAAGGAATACAGTATAAATGGAAATCCTTATGGGGTATTTGCTTCCCACAAGTAATACAATTATTAACTTTTTCTGACATCGGTATGGAGCAAGAAAAAAGTTTCCCCAATGGGGTACTTAGCTTTAGTGAAGGCTTCGGTTCTGAAACTCAAACTCGAATATTTCAGGAGTCGGACGACCAGCACTTGCGAAATGCTTCTGCTTCGGGCACCGTGCAGCAAGAAAGACTAAAGAAAGTGGCGTTGGCTGCTTGTTTTATACCCCCGACGACCTGACGTCATGGAAGAGGAGACAGCAACCGACGCAGGACCCAAGACTTTGAAATTCAGGCCGACTGAGGGCAACCTGCCAGCAGATTACCCAAATGTAATGACTGCAACAGTGAAACATGAAGAACATCTGGGGATCCCACTGCTTCTCTCTTTTACCATTCCAGCTATTTCTCCTCTCTCTCAAAAATATCCAAAAAGGCTGTAATGTAATAACTTACATCCCATATCTGTGCATTCAGCTTTCTCAGCTTTTAGCAGCATAGGTTCAGGAAGGGTTAAAGCATTTTAACTGTTACCCTCTGTCTCACAAACTACATCCTTCTCTCTCTCTCTATCTCTCCTCTTTCGGCTTTTCCAATTAGGGGTCACCACAATGGATCATCTGTTTCCATTTCTTCCTGCCCTCTGCATACTGCTCTGTCACACCAACCACTTGCATGTTCTCTTTCACCACATCCACAAACTACATCCTTCCAAAAATGGATAATAACAAGCTCAATATAACAGGCATCACTTACGTGGCAAAGGCATTTGACTCATTGGAGCACCCCAAACATTTAAAGGAAAAAATACAGTGCTCATTTTCATCCACCTCATTTAAATGGCTACACAGCTGCCTTAGCAAATGGTCTTTCAAAGTCAGTTATTGTCTTTATGTTAATCTAGGTATCCCCTCAGGTTTCTGCCATAGGTCCTCTGCTTTCTTTTGTGTTCTTTAATGTCTTCTCTTCTACAATCCCTGATATAGCTACCTAGTTGTTTGCTGAAGATGTTTATGACACCTTTTTGATGATTCACCTACTAATATTAGTTTCTGAAGATTATTCACTCATATTCAACTCTTTAGGATTGCCACTAAATGTCAAAAAGAGTAAAGTCATGACTTTTTGAACAGCGAATTCTTTTTCACAAATTCTGCCCTCACCTTTTCATTGTCTTCAGTCATTTTAGCTTAAACACGGAGTTTCTAGTTGGAACAACAGCTCACCATTTCTTCCCAATTCAGATCCACTTCTGCTAAATCTAAGTGTCCCCTGGCCACCTGTTACAAACCAAACTCCACAACTGTAAAAGGTCCGCTTATTCTACTTTTACTGTTTAGGCTTACACTTGTGTCTGCACTGTTAGTTCTGAAATGTAATAAACTTTAGGTCCTGTCAAACAAAATCTGTAAGTTTATGGTTTAGTCACCACTCCACAAATATTACTTTACCATCCTTACTAAAGCAAATGTTTTAGTCACTGCAAACAGAGCTACATTACTGTCCCATCTTTGGCTCCCTTCTGAACCTTGAACCCTCACTTCCAGCCTGTGTTCACACAGGGCAATCCATTCACCCTACTGGGACCATAAGATATGGAGCTCACTTTATTTCACAGATTTAAGTCCAAACCTGTCAGCCGCCACCTCAAAACACAGTGACCAAGTAAACGACCTATGCTGTGTTAAGTGTGATACAGCTTTCTATCTTGTGGGGATCTTTAGGACTTTCCACTACAACAACATTACACCAGGGTCACTTTAACTATCTTTGTGGCTATTCCTGTACCATTGCAGCAATGTACTAACACAACGTTGTTTTGCTGAACTGTGCCCTCTCTTCTTAATGTACATTAATGCTACCTGCTTCTCTGTAAGTACCAGAACTCTACTGTTGATGTGACAGCTGGCAAATGTTGAATCTACTTACCTTAAATATAATAAAAACTGCAGATCACAAAAAGCATCTAATGTAAAGCTACCAGGGCCATTTGAGTTGCCAGTTTCAGTTTTAATTTCATATAGAAAATATCCAAATCCATGCATTAAATTAGGTATGCAGTTTACATTTAAACACTGAACTATATTTATATGATATGCAGCCTAGGAATGAATAAGTAATCAAAATCATAACCCATTCTTAACTGTATACATATAAATCAGCTTTGTTAATTAATAGTGTTGCAAAACAACAACAGTGACGTACAGTACTTATGGGTAGAAACGGCATAACGGAAAAAGACTCACCAGTCAGTGCCCTCAGCTAAATACCGGGGCTGGGGTCCCACTGGCTGAGGAGAGTGGATCTGATGGTTGAACTCAAAGCCTGGACGTAATCTATGAGGGTGAAGAGGCAGTCGCTCCTGAGCTCTCCTGCAGAAGACCCAGACATTCGATTATTAGTAGGGCACTGCTTCCTTGCAGTACTACATATACATATGTTAGGCACATCAAGGTCAAGTCACAGTTTCTTGACAACTCTTTTGCACTGGCTTGCTATACCAAATAAAAAGGCAGAGTTGACAATGATGTTCTATCTCTGCATTAAGTATTACTTCCACGTAATGCTATACTGAATCACAACATGGCTCAGAATACTACAAAATGTGTACAGTACAAAGACAGTAACACACACAAAATAATCTGCCATCACAATTCTTTGAGGAAGAAAAATGCTTCTATCCAGTGCAAGAAGCTGCATTATAAAGCAGGTCAGTAATGTTGTGCCTCCACTTTCTTGTAATTGGCACCACACAATCTGTTTTAGTGCAGTATCTAGTTATGAGTATCAGTGCAAATATGCCAGCAAATCTAATAAATGTACACTTTTAGTAAGGCTACGGGAAGTCCAGAAACTATACAAAGGTAAAACTCTGCCATTTTTTTACAAAACATAGGATAGCAGTTACAGCAACACCCATTAGACTGAAACACAGCCAGTCATGATAAATAAACTGAACTGTCGGAGACCAAAAAAAAAAATATAACTTATGATGACATTTGGTGACACTGGCTTAAATAATAACAACTGGGAGGGTACAGGTATGCAGCCTCCTGAAACAGAGGTTTTGTGCAGTTTTACCCCATATAAAACCTTTCTTGACCTAAACACATTTCATCTATTTGGCTCAAATGGAAGGAATTTAATAAAATGGTCCTTTAACATAACATACCTAATACTCCAAATTTTCACCTAGCTACAACTTTGGGTGAAGTGTAAGCCAGGAAGATTCTCATTTCAAATGAAAGTTAAACAATAAAAATGAAATAGAACAACGTGGCAGAGGTTGGCACTAATACAGACAATTAAAACAAAATTGTAACATCTGGACTCCTTCAAATTCAACATTATTTCTGTTTCTAACAATAATTAGTACTTTGAATATTTCTTTGTTGCTGATGCAATACAACTGAATAATTTCTAAACGTAAGTCTCCTATTTAATCTATGAAAGTTTAACTTCAGTCCCAATATAAGCTGTGCTTTGCAGAAGTTCATAGGTAGGTACTAGACTGTTGGCCCTAGGACCTGTATAAGCTAGCCAAAAAGGTACCCTGGCTTTCGCCACCCAAAAAGTCTAAATAGCTCTGTGCATATTTCAGTAAAAATATGCATTTCCAAACTGAACTAGTCACTAAAAGTTCTCATCACTCATGACCATTAAATTAAAACATCTATATTATATACCAAACATTTTCATATTTTGTATTGCTAGACACCATCTACTCTGTCACTGAAGAATTTGCTATGCCCCCACACTCTTTCCATAAAGTACAGTTGTGTACATTTACCATAAATGTAGATGTTCAAGTGTATTCACTGTTGCAGTCATTACATTTGGGTAATCCTGCTGGCAGGTTGCCCTCAATCGGCCTGAATTCCAAAGTCTTCGGTCCTACGTCGGCTGCTGTCACCCCTTCCCTGACGTAAGGTCGTCAGGGGCATAAAAGATGCGGCCGACACTATTTTCTTTAGTTTTTCTTGCCCCAGATCTCAGATGCCCCCTAAAAGGGTAGCCAAAATTTATATATATATTTTATATATATATATATATATATATATATATATATATATATATATATATATATATATATACACATATATATAAATACATGCACCAATATAAACTTTACCTTCATCTACAAGCAAATACACCACATAGGTTGTATAAATCAGAGAAGGAAAGATAGGTTCCATCAGAAGAAAGGGGGATGGTGGGTGAGTAACCTGGACTAAAGGGGGATGGCGGGTGGGTAACCTGGACTGCAACAGTGAATACACTCGAACATCTACATTTATGGTAAGTGTACACAACTGTACTATGTTCTTCGTGTTTCACTGTTGCAGTCATTACATTAGGGTAGATTCCCAAAGCTAAGGTTGGGAGGCTGGAGCTAAACAGCATTAGGAGCGGCTATGAGGCCCTGCAGAACTGCAGTGGCAAAGCCTGCCCTGGATTTAGAGTAGAATGGCAGATGATAGTGCCTTGTAAAGGTGTGCACTGAACTCCAAGCAGCAGCCTCTAAAATGTCCTTGGTAGGTACTCCCCTGAGAAAGGCTGCTGAAGTGGCTGCAGCTCTGATTGAGGGTGGCGTAATGCCCTTAGGTACTGGCTTGCCATGGTGTACATTGCAGAAACGAATGCAGTGGCCTATCCACTTTGACTAGTCGGCTTTGAGATAGCCTTTCCTTGTGATCCTACAGCATATGTCACTAGTAATTGCTCTGTCTTTCTGAAAACTTTGGTTCTGTCCAAGTAGAATCTAAGCTGTCTGTGTACGTCCAAGAATGCAGAATTCTCTCCCCCTTGTTCTGTGGATTTGGATAAAAGGTTGGCAGGTGAATAGTTTGGTTGAGAGCCACACTGGACACCACCTTAGGCATAAATGTTGGGTTTGTCCTCAGAAAGACCCTGTCTGGATAAAAAATGATAAAAGGTTCCACAGCCATGAGTGCCTGTAGCTCTGAAACTCATCTTGCAGAAGTTATTGCTAGGAGCAGAGCTGTTTTCCAAGATAAAAACTTTATATGAGCATTTGCAGCTGGCTCAAAAGGAGGCAGGGTGAGTTTTTCCAAGACATAGTTGAGGTCCCATGCAGGCATTTGTGATCTCCTTGGAGGTCGTAAATTTTTGGCTCCTCTGAGGTACTGCTTTAATGAGGGATGAGAAAAGATTGGTGGCTCTACATTGTAATGAGCCGAAATGGCAGAGGCATGAATTGTAATAGAGGAAAAGGATAGGCCTTTGTCCAGCATCCCAGTTAAGTATTGCAAAATCTGAGGAATATTTGGCACAGCTGTATCATTTCCTTGTGCCTGGTTCCGAGCACAGAATCTCTTCCATTTTCCAGCATAAGATTTTCTAGTACTAGGCCTTCTGGCTTCCAAAATGACATCCATCACAGCTTTACTGAGAGGTGTGTTTTGTATGACTACATTATTCGCTATGCTGTCAGGTTTAAAGTTCTGAGTTGGCTGTGCAAGATCTGACTGTTTTGCTGGGACAGTAAATGAGATATTTGAGGTAAGGTCCAAGCTGGGCATTGAGACAAGCTCCTTAATATTGGATACCAGTACTGGCGGGGCCAGTCTGGGGCAATCAGTATCAACTTCGGCTTCTCCTGCCTGACATTTAGGAGTACCTTGGGGAGGAGAGGCAGAGGGGGAAATGCATATACTGATAGGTTTTCCCAGCTGAAAGATAGGGAGTCCACTTTCCATGCTTGTCTGTGATAAATCCTTGTGCAGAATCTTTTTAGTTGGTAGTTGTGAGGGGAGGCAAATAGATTTATGTCCGGGCATCCCCATTTCCTTATTATCATGCTGAAGACTTGTGGATCCAGGTGCCACTCATGGGGATCCATGAGGTTTCTGCTTAGTTCGTCTGCCAGAGTATTTTTCCTTCCTGGCAGGAACTGTGCCTGCAGATGTACTTAGTAAGTCAATGCTGTGTCCCACAAAGTCATGGCTAGTCTGCAAAGGGATTAAGAATGTGTGCCCCCTGCTTGTTTATATACCACATGACCGTGGTGTTGTCTGTCTTTATCAGTAGTTGTCCTGGATGAAGTAGGTCCTTGATGGCTGTCAGGGCATTTTGAACTGCTAGCATCTCTTTTTGATTGATATGTAGATGCATTTGGTTTAAGGTCCATGTGCCCTGAATGCATCTTCCTACCATCTGAGCCCCCCATGCATAATCTGATGCATTCATTGTTAGTGTCTGCCTGGCTGGGGGTAATGTGAATGGCTGTCCCTTGTTTTGGTGACAAGCCTTTGCCCACCATCGAAACTCCTGTTGCAGGCAGGGAATGAGAGTAAGCATAGTTTCCAGGCTGTGGCAATGTTGAATCCAAACACTTTTTAGGTACCATTGAAGTTTCCTCATATGCAGTCTTGCATATGGAATTAGTAGGATTCAGGATGCCATGAAGCCCAAAGCCTGCAGAATATTTCTTGCAGATAACTGGGCCTTTGTTGCCAACATTTTGAAATAGGTAGTCAGTTGCCTTTGTTTGTCTGGCGTGAGATAAGCCATCTGGGCAGTTGTATTTAAGCTTGCACCCAGGAATATTATCTTTTGAGAGGGTACTAGTTTTGATTTCTTTTTGTTGACTGCATACCCTAGGCATGTTAGAAGTCTTTTCACAAATGCCAGATGCTGCAGAAGAATGTCCTCATTCTCTGCTTGAATTAGACAGTCATCCAAGTAAGGATATATTTGTATTCCTCTTTGTCTGCAGAATGCAATTACTGGTGCCAGGCATTTTGTAAAGACCCTGGGCGCAGTTGATATGCCAAAGGGCAGTGCAGAGAATTGGTAATGCATTGAGCCAGCCTTAAATCTGAGGTATCTTCTACATATTTGTCTGATTGGGACATGCAGGTATGCCTCCTTTAGGTCTAAAGTCACAAGCCAAGCGTTCTTGCATAGCATGGGCAGAAGCTGCTGCAAAGTCAACATCTTGAATTTTGATATATCCAGGAATGTGTTCAACATAGATAGGTCCAGTATTGGCCTCCAGGCCTTGTCCTTTCTGGGTACCAAGAACAGTCTTGAGTAAAATCCTTGTCCCTGCTCTTGCTCTGGTACTTGCTGAATGGCCATGTCCATGAGGGATGAGACTTGTTTTTGTGCCTCTGCCCATTGATTTTTTGGCAGATCTGGCCAACCGTTTGCCTTTGGCAGGGTATGGAAATGGAACTTGTAGCCTTGTGACACTATATTTAGAACCCACTTGTCCTGAGTTATAATGTGCCAATTTTGAGAAAAAAGTGCTAATTTTCCCCTTAAGGGTGCTGCCAGGAGATAAGTGCTTGGTGCAGGCAGGGGGAAGTCATTGGGACTGTTTCCTGTATGGTTGTGATTTGTCTTCTCCAACTTTGGAGGTAGAAGCCCCCATTGCTTTGAGCAGTATGAACCTTGCACCTGGGGTCTGCCTCTAGGGCATCTGGGTCTGCCCCTATGAGGTCTGTCTGACACAGGAAAGGACCAATTCTTTGTTGGCCAGTGTCTACTAAACCTAGGTGGCTGTACTTGTAAAAAAAAAAATATTTGACCATTTGCATAGATTTAGCTTTGTCCTCTATTTTCTTTAACACCAAACAAAGTATCATGCTGTAATGGTGCATCTAATAATTTAATCTAATTTTATTTTTATTTTATTTTACATTTGTTGACCGGGCTAGTCTAACTGGATACATGTCCATTTTCAGTAGAGGCCCGGGGAGATAAGCTCCAAGATAGGACAATGGAATTAACACAATAACAACTAGGAAACATGAGACAAATAAATCCTATTAACAGTAGCTATTAGATGCTATTACAGTAAAATTTACAGTGCAGAATACAGGCATAACATAGGATGCTAATACAATCAAAGAATTCTATAGATAGATAGTATAACAGATTAAATAGGACGGAGTTGCTGTTAATGAGTAGACAGTCATAGGAAGAGCAAAGTATTTAGAGACATATATACTAGTCAGGTTTTGAACAGGGGCATAACCAGTGAGTTTTGAGGAACACTTTCAATTTGTTTTTGAAACAGGATAGTGAGGGAAGTGTGGAGAGTTCATTTGGGAGGAGATTCCAGGCTTTTCCAACAATATTAGAAAAAAGGGAGTCACCAGCCTTGTTGTTTGGCTTAGTGGTATGTACTAGAAGTTTCTGAGAAGACCTTAAGGATTCCAGGTTTTTATAGTGAGTGATTAGTGTGGAAAGAATAGGAGTTTTGGAAGGTTTGTAAAGAGAGTTGTGGACTTTAGTTAGTTGATGGAATTTAATCAGATTTTGTAGTTCAGGCCATCCCAGCTGCTTTAAATTAATGCAGTGATGGGGTCTTCATCGGTTTTAGACCTCGACTGTCTGTCTCTGTCCTTTTCTTTGCATTTTTTATGTACTCCGGTAGTCGGATTGCTATTCGATGACATTTTTGGGTAGTTAAACCTGTTTCCAAAATACTTTGAGGCAAAAATATACCAACGCGTTGGTTAAATCTAGCACAAAACCGACAGCCAGGCACACTGCGATCAGGGCCTATGCAAGGAATACAGTATAAATGGAAATCCTTATGAGGTATTTGCTTCCCACAAGTAATACAATTATTAACTTTTTCTGACATCGGTATGGAGCAAGAAAAAAGTTTCCCCAATGGCGTACTTAGCTTTATTGAAGACTTCGGTTCTGAAACTCAAACTCGAATATTTCAGGAGTCGGCCGACCGGCACTTGCTAAATGCTTCTGCTTCGGGCACCGCGCAGCAAGAAAGACTAAAGAAAATGGCATCAGCTGCTTGTTTTATAACCCTGATGACCTGACGTCATGGAAAAGGAGACAGCAACCGACGCAGGACTCAAGACTTTGGAATTCCAGCCGACTGAGGGCAACCTGCCAGCAGATTACCCAAATGTAATGACTGCAACAGTGAAACACGAAGAACATCCTTCTTGAGCATTTGTCCATCTTTATGTGGCAACATGCATCTTGAAGGTTTATAGAGCACATCCAATTATTTTCCCCTAGAAAGGGGAGAATAGACTGAACTGTGACCATCCGGAATTTTGTCAGCTGAGTGAAGTTGTTCAGAAGGCTGAAGTCCAATACTGGCCTCCAGTACCCTGTCTTCTTTGGCAGTAAAAATAACCTGGACTAAAATCCGGATCCTATCTGGTCAGGAGCACCGGTTAGGGTTGTCCAGAGAAAGAATCTCTGGAACCCTGTTTTGCAGGCCATCTTTGCCTCGCAGTCAGAGTCTTCCATCTGAGCTCTCCCCTCTGCCCTAAGGGGAGCTGCCACCATGTGTGTCCTGCACAGGCTCCTGGGACTTTTTGAACCACATCTTTACACTCCTCTGATTCCTGGAGTAGGATCAATGAGGAGTAGAAAAATGAATGCCGACAGCAGACAGTGTCTTTCCACCCTTTTCACACCGGGCTATTGTGTCCTTCACCTTGGGGCTGAACAAAGATGATCCATCCAAAGAAGCATTGACGAAGGAGGACTTGAAGGGCTCCATGTATTCACACAAGCGCATCCAGGCATGGTAACTCCAAAACTCGCTGCTCTGGTCATGCCTTCGGCTGTGTGTACAATAAGATGCATGGATGAGTTTGAAATAGACTCCAGGGTAGTTAGCTGAGAGGTGACCTTATCCTGCACCTTGTTAGATACAGCTCCAGTGACAGTCTCTGATAACTCCTTAATCAGATCTCTCTGGAGTCTAGTAAAATATGCCATAAAGTTCAAATACTTGAATGCTAAAAGTCGATGAAGCGTAGATCCACTTTTCAAATCTGTTCATCATCCTAGTCTCCCAGTTAGGAGGATCTACAGCAAGACCCTCATCTGCAAGTTCCTTCTTGGTGGCAGCCGACCCTCATCAGTGAGTTCTTTCTTGGTGACAGCTGCCACTACCATGGCATCTACTGCTAAACCCTTGGCCCAATATTGGTGATCCTCCAGCAGAGAAAGAATTTTGTCTGGTCTCCGGGGAATAGGCTCTATGGAATCAGAGGCCTTCCAAGCCCGCTGAGTGATCAGCTTAATAAGATCATCAGCAGCTGGGGGTCACAGAGGAAGTAGATGTCAAGCACTGAATGCTTGCAAGTACGCAGATTCCTCTGAGGTGAGGTCTTGAGGCTTCCAGTTACCCCTCTGCTTGAGGATCTCTATGAGGTCAGGGGTTGACTGGGGGGAACCTTCCCCTTCATTGAAATCCTTGTCCTCGGTGACAGATTCTTACGGGGGGAGGGTCCTCAGTGGGGATCTCTGAGGAAGATTCCAAAGAAGAAGGATAACTTGAAGCTTTGGTGCTTGCTGTAATGTTGTGAGACTGGTGTTGGCTCTGGGCCAGAAGATATGGTAATATGACACTCCGATGCAGGAGGAAACAGCTGAGAGCCTGCAAAAGCTAAAGCTATCTCCATAACCTGGAAGCCAGGGGCCCCTGAAGAGGAGTGGGAGCTCGGAACTGAGAAAGACCACCTCGGAACTGAGGTCACACCCCGGTCCGAGAGTCCACCTTCTGAGGCAGGAGCCAGGGAAGGACCTGCAACCAACAAAGTCCCAACAGCCAAGGTCAGCTCCGTATAAAAATCATAAGCCAATCCAAGACCCTCAGAACCAGCAGCTGAGTCTAAGTCCAGAGAATCTATCAGTTCCGATGAGGGAACCGAAGAAGTCAGAGCCACATTTAGTGCCGAGGAAGGGATGCCTGATGGCACCAAGGCAGTGGGCACCAGGAGGATCTAAGTGCTGGCTCTGAAGCTCTGGTGGAAGTCAGAGGAGGAGACAGTGTTAGAGTCCTTGGAGAAGATACCCAAACTCCAAAAGGGAGAGGGGCTTGGGAAGGGGCAATGATACCTCTGGCCACCAACAGCTGATATAGCAATCTCATGACATCTACCTCAGAGAAACTCCTGGAGGGGCGAACAGAAAAACCTGAAGGGAAGTCAGGTCATTCCAGAAAGGGACTGGGCAACTGGCCCACAAAGAGGTCTATGGAAGGTGAATACCTTGTTGGCATTGAACAGGAAACCAAAGACGCAGGTGCTGATGGCATCACAGTAGTAGCAATCGGTGCAGAAGTGCCTTTTTGTTTTTCTACCATTTTGCATTGATGATAAACAAGCACTAACAATACTCACACACACACACACACACACACACACACACACACACACACACACACACACACACACACACACACAAACACTAAGGATAGATGGAAAAATCTACCAACTATGGTAGATAAGAATACCAAAATGGTAATCAGAAAAGGAAAGGAGGTATCAACGATGGTACAGAGAAATACCTGTAGAGGTAAGAAAGGTGGAGAGGGTTAATAATAATAAGGGATAGAGTATTCAGACAATCACACGGTAGCCAAAGTTATAAAATGTATAGGTAGGAAAAAAACCTCCATATATACACATACACACACACACACACACAGACACAGACACACACACACACACATATATATGTTGACAGAAAAAAATAATTTTGAAAGACTTAGCTGAGAGCAATGGCCGATGCATCTTGCTGACAGAGCGGCAAACAAGATCTGAGGTAATGAAGTCTTAGCTTGAGAGTTTTTTGGTTGACGCGAGGTGTATAAAGCCCAAGATGGTGCCGAGGATCAGAACAGAATCCCATTCATCAAGAATGAACAAAGATTGACAACATTAGATCAATTACTATACAGTTTTTATAAAGTATAATGTTATACAGTTTTTATTTGTTTCTAATAAAGTAGCAAGTTTACATTTACGTTTTATCAGCTTGTATGGGATGTATTACAGTTTAGCTACATGAAATTACTTGTTAAAGTTTAAAACTGAATTTCCTTAAAAAACAAAAAATAAAACTCAAAGGGAATTGAGTAAAACATACTAACTACAGAGCTAGCCTGAAAGACTAAGAGGAGAATGCAGGAGTATGGACAGTTAAATGCCAAAGGAAAACAGCTGAAAGACTGCAAGCATTTTTAGTATGTTAATCCTTTAAGAGTTTATCCATGAATCCAAAACAACTGCAAGCAATGTCCATCAAGAGGTGCTCAGAAGGGGACTTCTTAAACTTGGTACAAATATCTTTAGCTTAATTTCAGCTGGTAGTTTGTTTCAGACAGCTGGGCCTGTTTGTGAGAAGGCTCTTTCACCAATGTCACTGTTTTAAATGGGGGACACCGACCTGAGTAATATTAAGTTCTCTTGGGATTTCCTTATGGAGTAGGAATGTTCCCAGAATGGGAGTTTTGTTATTTTATTTATTTATTTATTTTTTTTTGGGGGGGGGTAGTCTTCACTCAGTGTTACAGAAGATATGCCAGATGTGATATTCTACAGCAGTGTTAGCTGTGAGAAGACTTTATTAATGACACTATCATTGTGGGTTGTAAAGCTTAATGCAAAGTCAAGGATTGGGCCTAAGTATTTGTACTCATTTAGAAAAGGAATAATAATGACTATTAATGTCTGAAATAGTAAGAACAGGAAGTTGAGAGGATCTCTGAGAAGAGAAAAATGTAGTAACTTTTTTGGTATTTGTTTAATTTGAGTTTACTTTATTCAGACAACTGACAAAGATCAGGGAAGGGTTGCAGGTGTTGAAACTGGTAATTTTCTTTTTGAGGGAACTCAGGAACAAAATATCAAGCTGAATAAATACAATAAAATGCTAATGAAATGATCCCAAATTAATTAACTAATTAAATTTTCAGTCGTATTCAGAAACACTCCTTCAGCTTTTTATACACCTTTGATGATGAATAAAATAAATAATAAAGATAATCTATGTAAGAGATGTAATGTAGAAATTAATGCTGACTGGGCTCATATGTTTTATGACTGTATAAAATTGAAAGAATGCTGGAAGTCAATTAATGAATTTTTGCAGGCTCTTTTTACAGATAATTTCATTATTTCTAAATCTCTTATACTATTCAACACACCTGTACCTCAAAGTGTTAAAAAGGTTAAGCTTCCCTTGTTATGGTCTATTCTAGCAGTGGCTAGGAAAATAATAACTAGAAATTGGATTTCAGATACACCTCCTTCGTTCAATGAATTTAAAAATGTTATGAATATAGTGTGCCATATGGAAATAAACACAATTAGGACTAGAACAAATAGAAAAACATCTTATTTTATTGCATGGGATAATTTACAAAATTTGTTAAAAAAATTTTAATTTCAATAGCATGGTATTTTAGTTTAATTAATTGATCTGATTGTAGTGGATGTCTTTGTAAATACTTTAGTTGTTTTGTTGAATATTATAATAATACCTATTTTTAATTACTTGTATAAAATTGTTATGATATTTCTCTTATATGTTAAAACAATAAACCTGTTTTGAAAAAAAAAAAAGAAACACTCCTTCAGGCAAAAAGCAATGTTTCACTCACAATAAATAACCTGAAATGTAAAGATAGACTGAACTGAAATTCAATGTATAAACATTTCAGTTTAACTATTACAAAACATTACATGACTTTGGCTGAGTGCAATGACAGAATTAGGGATGTGATCTAAACATGGAAGAGAATACAAACTTCAGGGCAAAATTCCTCAAAATAAAGTTGAAAGCTCTGACCTTGAAACTGAAGAATACAATGCACAATTGGTTAACTATAAAAATCAATACTATAGTTTTTTTTCCCCCCTCAGAAAATGAATAGCCCAAGGACATCTCTACAGGTGCTGCTCAATAAATGACAAAAGAGACCGGGAGTGTTACTGAGATGACTATAAATAACACATAGTATAAAAAGTACAGTTGTGTATCTACCATAAATGTAGCTGCTCCAGTGTATTCACTGTTGCAGTCATTACCATTGGCTTATCCTGCTGGCAGGCTACCCGCAGTCGGCCTGAGTTACAAAGTCTAGGTCCAGCGTCGGTTGCTGTCGCCTCTTCCCTGACGTCAGTGCGCCAGGGGTATAAAAGATGCAGCCGACGCCATTTTCTTCAGTTTTTCTTGCCCCAGATGTCAGGTGCCCCTAAAAAGGTAGGCTAAATAATGCTAATAAGCATGCATACACAAAAATCAACTTTTCCTTCATCTACAAGCAAATACACCACATAGGTTGTATAGGATAGAGAAGTATAGATAAGTTCCCATAAGAAAAAAGGGGGATGGTGGGAGGGTAACTTGGACTGCAACAGTGAATACACTCGAACATCTACATTTATGGTAGATACACAACTGTACTATGTTCATCGTGTTTCACTGTTGCAGTCATTACCATTGGGTTGAATCCCAAAGCTAAGGTTGGGAGGCTGGTGCTAAATAGGATTAGGGGAAGCTATTAGGCCCTGCAAAACTGCTGTGGCAAAGCCTGCCCTGGATTTAGAGTAGAGAGGTAAGTGATTGTGCTTTGTAAAAGTATGCACTGAACTCCAAGTTGCAGCCTCTAAGATGTCTTTGGTTGATACTCCTCTGAGGAAGGCTGCTGAAGTGGCTGCTACTCTGGTTGAGTGTGGCCTAATGTCCTTAGGCACTGATTTGCCATGCTGTGAATAGCAGAAATGAATGCAGTGGCCTATCCACTTTTAAATAGTCTGTTTTGAGATAGGCTTTCCTTGTGATCCTGTGGCATATGCCACTAGAAGCTGTTCAGTTTTTCTGAAAGCTTTGGTTCTGTCCAAGTAGAAGCGCAACTGCCTGTGAATGTCCAAAGAATACAGAAGTCTCTCACCCTTATTCTGTGGGTTTGGGAAAAATGTAGGCAAATGAATAGTTTGGTTAAGGGCCACACTGGACATGACCTTAGGCATAAATGTAGGATTTGTCCTTAGAGAACCCCTGTCCGGATAAAAAATGATAAAGGGTTCACAGCCATGAGTGCCTGTAACTCTGAGACTCGTCTAGCAGAGGTAATTGCTAGGAGCACAGCTGTTTTTCCAGGATAAGAATTTTATATCAGCTGTAGAGGCTGGCTCAAACGGAGGCAGTGTGAGTTTTTCCAAGACATAGTTGAGGTCCCATGCAGGTATTGGTGCTCTCCTTGGAGGTCTTATGTTTTTGTCCCCTTCTGAGGAACTGGCCTTAGTAATGGATGAGAAAAATAGGTGGTTCTGTATTGTAATGAGTTGAAATAGCAGAGGCATGAATTTTAATTGATGAAAAGGAAAGGCCTTTATCTAGCATCTCAGTTAAATATTGAAAAATCTGAAGAATATTTGGAGCAGTTGTATCAATACCTTGTGTCTAGTTCCAAGCACAGAATCTCTTCCATTTTTCTGCATAAGATTTTCTGGTGCTAGGCCTCCTGGCCTCCAAAATAACATCCATCACTGCTTTAGAGAGAGGTGTGTCTTGAATGGCTACATTATATGCCATGCCGCCAGGTTTAAGGTCCTGAGTTGGCTGTGCAGTATCATACTGTCCTGCTGGGTCAGTAAGTGTGGAGTTTAAGGTAATGTCCAAGCTGGGCATTGAGACAGGCTCTTTAGGATTGGGTATCAGTGCTGGCGGGGCCAGTCTGGGGCAATCAGTATCATTTTTGGCTTCTCTTGTCTAACCTTGAGGAGTACCTTGGGGAGGAGAGGGAGAGGAGGAAAAGCATATACTGTAGGGTTTTCCAGCTGAATGATAGAGCATCCACTTTCCATGCTTGCTTGTGATAAATCCTTGTGCAGAATCTCTGTAATTGGTAATTGTGAGGAGAGGCAAATAGGTCTATATCCGGGCATCCCCATTTCCTTGTTATCATGCTGAATACTTGTGGGTCCAACTTCCACTTGTGGGGATCCATTAGGTTTCTGCTTAGTTATTCTGCCAGAGTATTTATCCTTCCTGGCAGGAATTGTGCTTGCAGATATATTTGGTAGGTCAGTGCTGTTTCCCACAAGTTCATGGCTAGTCTGCAGAGGGGGGTAGGAATGTGTGCCCCCCCCTGCTTGTTTATGTACCACATGACTGTAGTATTGTCCATCTTTATCAGTAGTTGTCCTGGATGAATTATGTCCTTGAAGGCTGTCAGGGCATTCTGAACAGCTAGCATCTCTTTTTGATTGGATATGTAGATGCATTTGACTTGTGGACCATGCACCCTGAACACATCTTCCTGCCATATGTGCCCCCCAGGCATAATCTGATGCATCTGTTGTCGATATCTGCCTGGCTGTGGGTAAGGTGAATGGCTGTCCCTTGTTGAGGTGACAGGCTTTTGCCCACCATAGAAACTCCTGTTGCAGGCAGGGAATGAGGGTAATTGTTGTTTCCAGGCTGTGGCAATGTTGAGTCCAAACACTTTTTAGATACCATTGAAGTTTCCTCATATGCAGTCTTGCATATGGAATTAGTAGTATGCAAGATGCCATGAAGCCCAATGCCTGCAGAATTTTTCTTGCAGATAACTGGGTCTTTGTTGCCAACATTGTGAAATAAGTAGTCAGTTGTCATTGCTTGTCTGGCGTGAGATAAGCCATCTGGGCAGTTGTATTTAAGCTTGCACCCAGGAATATTATCTCTTGAGAGGGTACAAGTTTTGATTTATTTTCGTTTACTGTGTAACCTAGACCTGTTAGTAATCTTTTTACAAACGCCAGATGCTGTAGTAGAGTGTCCTTGTTCCCCTGCTTGAATAAGGCAGTCGTCCAAGTAAGGATAGATTTGTATTCCTCTTTGTCTGCAATATGCAATTACTGGTGCCAGGCATTTTGTGAAGACAAAGGGCAGTGCAGAGAATTGGTAGTGTATTGAGCCAGCTATAAATCTGAGGTATCTTCTGCATGACAGTCTGATTGGAACATGCAGGTATGCCTCTTTTAGGTCTAAAGTCACAAGCCAAGCGTTCTTGCCCAGCATGGGCAGAAGCTGCTGCAGAGTTAACATTTTGAATATTGGAATATCCAGGAATGTGTTGAGGATGGACAGGTCCAGTATTGGTCTCCAGGCTTTGTCCTTTCTGGGTACCAAGAACAGCCTTGAGCAAAATCCTTGTCCCTGCTCTTGTTGTGGTACTTGCTGAATGGCTCTCATGTTCATGAGAGATAAAACTTGTTTTTGAGCCTCTGCCCATTGATTGTGTGGCAGGTCTGGCATTCCTTGTGGTCTTGGCAGGGTGTGAAAGTGAAACCTGTAACCTTGAGACACGATATTTAGGACCCATTTGTCCTGGGTGACCATGTGCCAATTTTATGAAAAAAGTGCTAGTTTTCCCCCAAAGGAGCTGCCAGAAGATAAGTGCTTGGTGCCAGCAGGGGAAAGTCATTGAGACGGTTTCCTGTATGGCTGAGATTTTTCCTCTCCACCTTTGGAGGTAGAAGCACCCCATTGTTTAGGCCTGTATGAGCCTTGGGGCTGTGATCTGCCTCTGGGGCATCTGTATCTGCCTCTTTGTGACCTGACACTGGAAAGGACCAATTCTTTGTAGGCCAGTTTCTGCTAAATCTAGGAGGCTGTACCTGTAAGAAATCCTTCACTGTTTGCATAGATTTAGCTTTGTCCTCCATTTTCTTCAACACCTCTTCTGCTTTAACACCAAACAAAGTATCATGCTGTAAAGGAGCATCTAATAGTTTTGCTTTAACATGATCGGGCAGATTCTGTTCTTTTAACCAAGCATGCCTCCTAATAACAGAACCTGTAACTGCTGCCCTGCAGGAGGTCTCTAGAGAATCAAAACCACTTTGCAAAGTATGCTTTCCTACTTGTTCAGCTGTATGCAATAAATCCTGCATTTCCTTGTTTTCTGCACATTCTGAATTTGCCAACATTTTCTGTTTAAGCAGCGACATGAGGTATTGTTGATACTTAAGCATATGAAACTGACAATTTAAAGCTCTTACAGCCAAGGTAGCAGAAGTATAAATCTTTTTCCCCATCTGTCCAGGGCCCTTGAATCCCTATCAGAGGGGATAGGGTTTTTTGCAGTGGAAGCCTTGACCCCCTTGGGACCCTGAAAAATAGTTTCTGGGTCAACAGTAGGGTTTTTGTAAAGAAATTTATGTGAATCAGGCACCCTGTAGTATCTGTCTGGCTTAACAGGAGCTGGAGGTAAAGAGTCAGGAGACAGGCCGGACTCTGAAAATACATCATCTACAATATCTAAAACAGAAGGAACAGCAAGGGGCCTGTGCTGAGGTAATAAAAGGAAGTCTCGTGAGCCTTTTCTTGGATTCTGAGTAATCCTGGCTTTCCCAGTGGAAATGCTCCCTCATGGTATGCATGGTCTCCCCAAAAGAATCCTCAGGAGGAGAGGCTGAAGGGATAGATTCTTCAGCATCAGAATCCTCATAGGGAGGAAGGGAATACTCCTGTTCAGAAGAGGAATCAGAGGAAATGGAAACCTGACCAGAAGATTCGTATTCTATGTCTTGCCTAGGCCTCTTATCAGGAAGGGGATGAGAACCCCTGATCAAAATAATTAGGTCTTCGGCCATTTTAAGCATCTGTTTTTTAGGCATGGAAGCCTGTCCAGGAGAATGCTGTACTTGTTTCTTTGTCTTTAGAGGTGCTTTTGTCCTTGTCTTTGTTACTGAAGATGGTTTTACATACAACTGTGTAGGTCTGAAAACACCCTCAGAAGCCGATGCCTGCTCAGCGGCTCCGGACCCATCTGAGGGAATAGTTTCCGAGTGTCCAATACCTTGAGTATCCGTCGGCCTAGTCGGCTCCACGTGGGAGTCGGAAGCGGCCTGTGGCTCTGAGGTAGCGGGCGTCAGGGGCTGCGAAAGCGCCTCACTGAGAACCGGCAACAGGCCTAACAGAAGCCTCGTCGTCGGTTTTGGATCTCGGATGCCTGTCCTTTTCTTTGCACTTTTTATAAACTCCGGTCGTCAGCTGTTCTGATGGCATTATATAATTGAATCTTCTGCCAAAATAATGTAATGCAAAATAGTACCTACGCTTAATAGTGCGTTGGTTAAATCTAGCACAAAACCGACAACTAGCAACGTCGTGGTCTGGGCCTAGGCAAGGAATACAGTAAGAATGAAAATCCTTATGAGGTATTTGCTTCCCACAAGAAATACAATTATTAATTTTTTCTGAAATCGGTCTGGAGCAAGAAAAAAGTTTCCCCAACAGAGTACTTAGCTTTAATGAAGACTTTGGTTCTGAAATTTGAATTTGAAAATCTCAGGAGTCGGCCGACCGGCACTTGTGAACTGCTTTTGCTTCTGGCACCGCGCGGCAAGAAAGACTGAAGAAAATGGCGTCGGCTACATCTTTTATAGCCCTGGCACACTGACGTCAGGGAAGAGGCGACAGCAACCAACGCCGGACCTAGACTTTGGAACTCAGGCCGACTGCGGGTAGCCTGCCAGCAGGATAACACAATGGTAATGACTGCAACAGTGAAACACGATGAACATCTATAGGTCCTGCAAATCACTTGTTTGCAGCACGTAACTCATCCTCAGTTCACAGTAATCTCTAGGATGTAAAAATATGGTATCATAACTCTAAGGCTATTGTGTCAAGCCAAATAGACCAAAGATGATGATATTAACAAATATTTGATGTGGAGAATGAAGTCCACACACCCCTTCACTATTGCAATTAGCATCGAGATTGCCAAACTTCAGAGTAACTTACAGACTTTTTTAGTGTTAGGGTTTGGGGATTCACATGCTTAAGATGTGCCTGAATATCTTACTGCTTACGCCCCACTAATGATTGCACCAACCCAAGTACCGGTGACTAAAAGGAATGCATTGCCCCAGTCTTTTTATTTTTTAACTGAATTAATCACATGCTCCACCATACTCGTACATATCTGTTGCATTTCTTCATAATCTTTCCTCATACCTGGAATAAATCAGCTCTTGTATCTTTTAGTTTCTGGAGCTGTCAACATCTCCTTGCTACACTAACTTCTACTTAAAGGAATGCCCCAGTCACACCGTGCCTTAACTTGTGTGGGTGATTCTTTAGAACAATTTTCTCCAAAACATCTGTGAGGCTTTACTCTTAAAAGGAAATGTGTTTCAGTGCATTTTAATGAGTTCTAAACATGCCTTCATGACTTAGGACTCCTTAATATTTTCCATGGCATTTTAACATGGTTGCTTCAGAATCATTCCCTGCAACAAAAGATTAGGATATGACTTTAAATGGAAAAGGGAGGTCACTGCATTAAATTATTTTTATCAGTATCTCACATTTTCCACTCTGTTCATTGGATGTCTGTTAACAAATCTGCTTTGAAATCAGGGTAAAAATACTAAAAGCAAATTATGCTGCATTTTTAAAAACAGTATTGTGTAAAAATTCTACTATTTTTATACTTATCCCCACATCAATATAATATCACCGCTTGATTTAAAACAGATGACATTTTCAAAAAGTGTTACTGAAGTAATATAAGGAAATTAACCACTCCAGGATAATGTTTGCGGTTTACAATACACTGCAAGGGGCTAATCAGTAATTTATAATGAAAGCACTGAAATGCTATTGACAAACCAGCAGCCACAAATACCAAAAGTAACTGTGTCATGGTCAACAGAATACTATGTGTTCTAAGGATGTACTAAAGTGCCCTTGATGCTTTCAGGACACGGATGGACAATATCACTACTGAAGGTGAGCAATGCTCCTCAGCTCAAGGTATATATATACACACACACACACATATATACACATACATATATATATATATATATATATATATATATACACATATATATATATACATATATACATACATATATATACACACACACACACACACACACTGTCACTACATGTATTACAGCAATGAAAACAGCACAAATAACTCATTATATACATCACTTTAAACAGCACACACTTACCTACGAGAAACTGAGCATCTTCACTCACATCTACACCTACCTGGGATGAGGCATAATTCTCCGGTGCTGAGCTTCAAGGAGCTGCTGCTGAAGGAGGTATTGCTGGTGTAGTGCCTGAGGTAGGAAGGAGGGCCCTGCCATGTCCTGGAACTGCAGCGGTGTCAGGGGAGGCAGGGGTTGGTGCAGTGGACCAGTGTGCTGGTGGGTTGTAGCTACATGAGTGTTCATTCCTGGCTGAGGCATGGGAAACTCAGCTGAGATTGGAGGCTGAGGGCTGAGATGGAAGTGCCGGCAGGAGGTAGTATGAGCGTGCTGAGATCTTTGAAAAGGGGCACCTGCAAGCAAAGAAAAGGTACGATGTGAAGTCAGGGAACATAAGGAGCACCTGAACTTTATTTAAATACAAAACATCTGCAATCTATAGCAGCTATTCTTGAATATTTTATACAAAGCAGCTTTGTTTACATCTCGTTATTTTGTCTTTGCATTAATTATGTCAAGTACAGATTTAACTAAAGAACAAACCATTACCAGAAGATAACTGGCATTGCTGAACAAAATTTAATAACACTATTTGTAGTTACATAGCTCTGCCTCTAGATAACAACCTAGTAAAATATATTAAAAAAGATCTGCAGTAGCTGAGGTCTGACTGAACGGTTTGTAACCTAACAAGAGTATTAGCATTCCACTCTAGGATTCATGTTCACTCACAGGGGACTCCCTAAAGAGCACACAAATATTGCTTTTACTCACAGTAAAGCAACCATCCACTCAAATTGATCTGAGCACTTTCTATTCAGCTATCCTTGTCCATATTAACTTGCAGTCAGATGCAAGGTGCTCTGAAGCCTACCTTAACCATGGCCTTCTTCACGTAAGGTTGTACTGGAAGGGTATTACAAAGGATTAGTAATGTCATTTGTGCTGCTATGCTGGGCACCCATTCTCGACATAGTTAGCTATTCCCCTGACTAAAGCTGCATTTGCATAGTTACCACCTGCCCTGACTTCCATACAGTAGTCCTATTTTGAAATATTATGTCATGCAAAAAGAAGTCATGTAAAAATATATTTTTATTAAATAACACAACACTCTGGATAGCAGGAAACACACAATGCTACTTGTGCTTCATCTCTTTGGCTGTTAAGACTTCGCACTGTTTTCACTTCTGCTTAGTGTAACTAAGGTGGTGGTGATGTCCGTACTCCAGGCATGGGAGGAGACTCCCGTGGAACGCTGTCTCTGTTTCATGGAACAGACTTCACTTAAGTATATACTTGACTACTAAACTTATGGTAAGGGTTCCCAAAACAGTTGGCATGAGAAACACATTAGTAGAACTTCATGAGTTCACAGTACAGGAATGTTAAAGCAGACAAACGGAAACCAGTAAAATGCACAAAAGCAGTCCGGACAAGCACCGTAAAGCCCAAAAAAATGTTAAAGTCCTTATTGTGAAGACTGTTTGCAATACAAGCTGTACCACTGAAATTGAAATCCACTTGCACGTATAAAGCCACACTGAAGTCGGAAAAAACTTAAACCTTAACGCACTTTATTGTTAAAACAAGCGTTTTCGCTGTGGTTAAAACTACAGCTTCATCAGAGGCAAAAGTAAAATGCAGTGTCAGAGTCAAGTTTTATAACACACCCACGCCTTAATTAGTAATGCAATCACAATGAAGACGTGTTAGCAGCATTCTTGCAAAAGTAAATTCAGGGAATGAAAGCTCTGTTTAGGAGCATTCTCAAAAGTATGTAGTTTCATACTTTTAAAACAGTTGGAAACCATAAAACATTGATGCATCAGCAGTTTGTTACATTCATACACCAAGCAAATGTGCATTAAAAGCATGAAAGTGTGTAAGAAATATATACACAATAAAAGCAGTCTAAAAACAATGCATAACAGTTCTGCATATAAAAAATGTTTATAGAAAAGTGTTTGTAAAAAAGTATCTAGTGAAATCACTACCTGCAACTGCAGTTGGAAGCCTTGCTAAGTATAAATCTTAACAGTGGTGGAAAGTATATGTTACTACAAATTACTATTAAAGTAAAAGTAAAATGAAGTGAAAAGTGAAGTAAGACAAAGGTAAAGGAGTTATCTTTTGTAGCTCCTCATTTTCAGGACACAAGCTATATTGCAATGTTCATTCAAACCTGGGTACGAAAATGAGTCTAGTAATATTTGCCATTCTAGCTCCTTATTCTCCAAAAAGAGAGGTACTGGACCCCCTCTTTCTGTTTTCTTGACCTGGTCAATTGCAATAAAATGAAAGCTATGTCCTTGATGTTTCATTACGTGATTAGCTAAAGCGTTTTCTTTTTTCAGTTTCCTTATGGCATAATCATGTTGGTACAGCCTGTCCCGTAGTCTCCGGTCAGGCTTGCCTATGTAAAATGCTTCACAGCAGTTACACTTAGCTAAATAGACTATGGATCTAGAATCACAGTTAAGCTTATGTGTAATGTGGTACTTTTTGTTGCGTATTACAAAGGAATTGGAAGGTACAGGAATGCAGATACTCAGTAGCAAGAAAGCGGAACGAGGCATGAAGGTGCAACAATTTAAGAAAAGTGGGCTCAGCAGTTGTTACTGGATATATGCTTCAGTGTTTCTATTTCACTGAAATAAATGAAACTCCAAACAGAGAACCAGGACAGGATACCAAAGACACTAACACTTTGTCCACTAACAATAAAAATGAACATCAGCATTATAACATCAACATTCAGAAACTGTAAAAGGAGTATCCAAGACCTAAAAATGTAACTTAACACTCAGCAGGCTACATTTTATAAGAAGCTGAGCACCAGATACACAACATTTTCTCAGTACAATTAATAAGTAGAAATGAGCTCTATACGTACCCAGTAATTAATCCTTAAAAATCATATGTTAAAACCTAATTAAAGCAGCAGCACTCACTGTTGATGCACTTAAATATTTTTGGTCTGATGTTTAAGAAATAAGTCACTACTAGCTGTGGGTAAATTCTGATAAATCCACACCCAGGAGTGGATTATTGCTATTACACAATGCAATTGCTTAAGAAAGAAATTGCTTACCTTTCTTAAATAACGTTTTTGTATAATGGTGCTGTAGTGTTCCTCCATATCTTTCTTTTATTTACTGATGTACTGCCCATACGTATGAGACTTACGTTCCCACACCAGCACCAGTACAGTGCAGGAGACTCATTGCAGTTTTTTTTTTCTTTTTACTGCTGAGATTTTGTAAAGGACAGTCCAGAAATAAAAGGAAAATCAGTTAAGTTTACCAGATTTTTCTCGTATTTTGCTCTATCCCTCAGCATATACAAAAATACAAACAGAAAGCCTGGAAGCTCAATGTACGAGGGGCCAGACTTTTTTGTATTGGCATTATGTTCAATTTATAACAGGCACAGTGGTTGTAATGTCCAATCAAAGTGCTTATTTTTGAATAGTAAGGAGCAGTCATTGCATGATTATAGATTTGCAGCCCAGTCAACAAATACATGACATGCTCTCACAAAGGATATCCAGTGAATTGAACCCATTCTCAATAAAAACTACAACTTACAAAACAAACCAGCACAAAATTGGAAAACTTTAATCATAATCAGCAGATATGCAAATTTACATGGTCACTGCTCTCCACTTTTTTTTGACAAGAAAAAAGAAAGAAAAGAGATGGTAGTGACGGCCTTACAAGGGGTAATGGAGGAGACTCCCTTGGAATGCCATTTGTAAGGACTGACTACTTTCCGGGACATATTCAAGTAGTGGATTTATGGGAACTGTTTTCAAAATAGTGGCAAGACTTCAGGAAGGCACAGGAATAGAGATACCAGAGGCAGCAAGGAAATGAAAAGAACCATCACGAGTCAATGACTTGAGTAAAATCGTAAGCACAGTAAGAGAGGGAAGAACGGAGTGGCTACCCTAGGTGCAAGCTGCTAGGGGCACAATCAGAACTGCAGATGAGGTGCCAATCGGTCCCCTCAGGCAGTACTGGCAACCATTTAAGCAGCTGCAATCAAAAATCACAGCTGTTAAGTGACAGTTCGTGTCTGTGTGTTAGGAAGTGTAGCAAGGAGATGGTATAGCTCTTGTCTGCAGTTTAGCAAAACCATTCTACAAAGAGCTGTTACAGCTCCTTGTCTAGCCAGACAATTTTTATAGTCCGCAAGGTGCTATCATACAGTTCTTTGCTACAATTTAGCAGGTGTGTGAACAAAACAGACATTCTGTACATACTGAACAACTTGAAACATGACTGGTTGCTTTGTATAGCTGAAGAACTTTTTCTGGTACTCGACTTTGAGAGAACTTTTTCTGGTCTTCAACTCCAGAGGAATTTTTTTCATCTTTGTCTTCAAACTTGGGAGAGCGCTAAATGAGGGGTACTACCTAAGGCAACAACCAGTTTGCAAAGCTGATGCAGTGTTTCTTTCTAACTGTAACAAATACAATAACAGTAGCATCCGATAAAGTTTGCCTGTTCTCAGTCAAAACTGCAGTATCTATGTGCACTAAACTGAATCTTGTTTCTACCCTAAAAACAGTTTAATCTGAGTGAAAAACTGAAGATCTTCATAGTCAAATTGTTAAAGAAAATATTAGCCAACCATATCACACTCATTCTGGAAGTATGGCTCTCAGAACACATCTCTTCTCATAGTGCTCATTAATCACTCTTAAGTCGTGTACCTAGTCATGTGAAAAAACCTGAACAAACATTCTGTACACCAAAGTATAATAATCTTCCTGGAATACATTGGATATGAGTGGACTATGTGCAGCAGAAGTCATTTTTTTCAACCATACTTAGAGAAGATTATGCAAGCTGGGCAAAAATCTGCACTTTATGCATTAATGCTGCTGCACGTTGACCGGACTCATCCCAACAGAACAGTTATCCATTGGCCAGCTTTCCAGCACTGCAGCTGTAAACACAATGGGAGACACAGCTGCACTGTGCTGTCACATAACTTGTTCAAATGTAAATATAACAGCAGACACAGCTGCACTGTGCTGTCACATAACTTGTTGAAATGTAAACATAATGGCAGACACAGCTGCATCGTGCTGTCGCATAACTTCTTCAAATGTAAACAACGGCAGACAGAGCTACAGCTGCACTGTGCTGTCACATAACTTGTTCAAATATAAATATAACGGCAGACACAGCTGCACTGTGCTGTCACATAACTTGTTCAAATGTAAACATAACGGCAGACAGCTACAGCTGCACTGTGCTGTCACAACTTGTTCAAATATAAATATAATGGCAGACACAGCTGCACTGTGCTGTCACATAACTTGGTCAAATGTAAACATAATGGCAGACACAGCTGCACTATGCTGTCACATAACTTATTCAAATGTAAACATGACAGCAGACATAGCTGCACTGTGCTGTCATATAACTTGTTCAAAAGTAAACATAACAGCAGACACAGCTACATCGTGCTGTCACATAACTTCGTCAAATGTAAACATAATGGTAGACAGAGCTACAGCTGCACTGTGCTGTCACATAACTTGTTCAAATGAAAATATAATTGCAGACAACTGTGCTGTCACATAACTTGTTCAAATGTAAACATAACGGCAGACACAGCTACATTGTGCTGTTGCATAACTTTTTCAAATGTAAACAATGGCAGACATGGCTACAGCTGCATTGTGCTGTCACATAACTTGTTCAAATGTAAACATAACGGCAGACACAGCTGTATCGTGCTGTCACGTAACTTGTTCAAATGTAAACATAACAACAGTTACAGCTACAGCTGCATTGTACTGCCACATAACTTGTTCAAATGTAAACATAACGGCAGACAGCTGTATTGTGCTGTCATGTAACTTGTTCAAATGTAAACATAACAATAGACACAGCTACAGCTGCATTGTACTGCCACATAACTTGTTCAAATGTAAACATAATGACATACACAGCTACAGCTGCATTGTGCTGTCACATAACTTGTTCAAATGTAAACATAACGGCAGACACGGCTACATTGTGCTGTCACATAACGTGTTCAAATATCAGAATCACTGTGAAACTGCACACTTAAAGCTGCACCTTTGTCCTTTATGTTACAGAAGGGAGGTAAGCACATTTTGAATCACTGTGCATTAAAATACTAATATTGTAAATTAATGAAAAAAATCATGTTTCCTGAATAATAATTACAGCAGCATGTACTGAACTTTGCTCACAGTACCTCAGCACACAAAGTATCTTACTCGCAAATAATGACTACCTATTTCTGAAATTCCATTAAGAATCACTGTGAAACTTATTTTTCATTTTTAAACATCACCATTTATGGTTCTTGCCTAATACGTAAAATAAAGGTGAAAAAATCATAAAGATTTACATCAAACAGGATTACAAAGAACAGGACTGTGCTACTACAAACAAGCATATTAAAGAAGGAAGCACTTCATAGTTTATTCAAACATGCAATTGTTCACTGCATTATTCAAACAGGCATCCATCCACTGCAGATTTGCAGCATACCTTCTGTATCTGTCTCTGAATCTGTCCCCACGTATCAGCATTTTTTTCAGTATGTCCTGGAATCTTAGAATGACAGCAATATAGTTTATGGAAAAACAACATGACCAAAGCAAGTTAATATCTCTGCACTGGCCTAGCTGTGTGAGGTATTCACTATAAGAGTAAGTGATTCATAATTTCTTGATCTAGTTCCTGTAACAAACTTGGAATATACATACTATTACATTCTGTCTGGTTGGCTGGCTAAATTATCTGCTAGGTAAGTTTAACCCTGGTGTCTTACAAACGAAATAACCAATGCACAGAGCATCGCCTCCAGAAAAAAAAAAACAACTGGATTTTAAACATGACAGATTCTACATATGGGTCCTATTCAATGTCCAGGTCAACCTCTGCAAATAACAGTGGCCAAAAGTAAGAGAAGAGAAGGCGGTATTCCAGCAGGATGCAATCATACCAGGTTTTACTAATGCATCATTCTTCAAACTGACTGTGAAGGCAGCCAGAGTAAAAAGGAGCCATGTACTTCTGGTTTACACTAAAACTTGTAACAAGGCAACAGGCTTACTAAGGCTGCTCATTTATCTTATTAAAAATCTTACAAGCTAAATAACCAAAAACATAAAGAAGGATACAGAATGATTTGCCGAGCATGGAGGTAAAGCTTATACTGTTAAGGATATGAAAATAATACAATCATCTACTGCTATGATTATTAAAAAAGTAACAATACTGTGCGTGTCCATTAATGGAAAGCAATGGAACAGATAAGTGATGTGATAACCTTTCAGTGCACTAGCGGCAATTTTATTTTTGAGTAAAAGAGCTCCTTAACTCCTGAAGAATACCTTTTCTTAGTCCAAATGTTCTCAAACAGCCTCACTGTAAAATCTATTTTGGTCCAATAAATGTTAGCATGCCACTTTTGTGTTGCATTCTCTACTGTTATGAGAAGTATCTCACACTACTATGATATGTACACTTGTTTTCCTGCTCTCACAATGATTCATTACATATGGGTACGATATTAAGCTGTGAACAGCCCACCAAAATCATTAAGTGACAGCTGAATAGGTCTAGTGGACAGCCCACCAATATTATTAGGTGACAGCTGTAGCAAAGCATCCTCTAGCCTTGAATAAACAGTCCGCTCTGTCAGGCTTTGTGCTGGTCAGCAATGAAGACCAGCTAGCTGCTTCACAAATATTTGCTGTTGACAGGCCTAAAAGGACATTCTCATGAAACAGGCTCATAGGTTGTTAGGTATATACTAGGCGAACAGCCACCAGGGCCTTTATAAGCCTAGATGTGCAAGCCAACCCAATTTTGTCCCTATGTATCATGGGAGTTTATTAGAAGGAGTATGTTAAGAAGTTTCTAAAGGTTATGTGGAGGTAGCAGTATGTTAGTTTGTTTCTATCAGAGAAATGAGGGCCAGACCCAGGGTGAATTTCCTCCTTCCCATCCACTGGTTAAGATTATGCATAAATAGTGTAAGGGATGGCCTCTGCTTCACATGGTTGGGGATCCTCTTCCAGAGCATGGAGTTCTTCTGAGACACATACCTGTCTTGCCAACATGTCCTATTTGTGTCTCAAGTAAAATTTAAATCACTGGATCTAGTGGTTTTGATGCTGTTCATTTTGTGGATATCCAAAAGGTCTGGATCCGAGGATGTCTTGTATACCATGCATAGACTGCCTCTCAGTAACTTGCAGAAAACCGATTACAGAGATGGGGCTTTATGGCAAACCATATATGTCAATGTGTTTATACCTTGGATTCTCCTAATAAAGAACCTTTGTAGGTGTTCTAACTACTGCATATGTCTGGCCAGGTATACGCTGAAGGGGGCATTATACGCCAGGTTTGACAATGGCTGAACTGAGTGGCACTGACTTCCTTGGACCTGGGTGCTATACCCTTGCTCATACGTTGGACGACATTGAATGATTTTCTTACTACCTTGGCCACGTTTGTCAAAAGGCCAGATAACTGTCTACATCTGTTCCTAGATCCCCAACTACTGGCTCAACTCGTAGGAGTGTCTTATTAATGGAGTAATTAGACTAGGTGACCATTTTCCCAAAAGGCATTGAGTTTTAATCTGTGACTTTGGCACCAGTCATTTGTCTGTGTTAGACCTTCTTGTAAGATGTTTATGTCATGGGTGGAATCTATGACAACTCCCAATTTGCAGTTATTTGCTAACTTGGTCAGCCAAAGGCCCTTGACATTAGCATTAACCTCCAAGAAGTAGATGCAAAATAGGAACAGCCCCAGCATAGAGCCCTGATGTATCCTGCTGGTGGCCAGTCTCTTAGTGGAGGTGATCTCATCAATGCTGATTTCCTGCATCCTGTCTGTGAGCCAGTTGGCAATGCAGTGAGTTATGTAGGGGTTTATGCCCAGTTCAGTGAGTCTGTCAACTACACGAGTGAGTTATTGTAGAGAATACCTTAGCCAAGTCCAGATAGGCAGTATGCATAATTTTTCCTTCATCCACTGCTTTGGTGACCTTCTCAAAGAAGTCCACCAGGTTTGGTAGGCATGACCTTCCCCTGACAAAGGCAAACTGGCTTGGATCCAGTATCTGAAGGTTGCCTATGTCTTTGTTGATCATTTCCATGATGATATGTTCCATGACTTTGTATATTAGACTAGTCAGACTAACAGGTCTGTAGCTTCCTGAGCAGGTTGATGGTCACCCATGTGAAGTGGAATGACCACTGCAGTGCTCCATTCTCAAGGTGCAAAGCCTGTTTAAAGGTTATAGTTGAAAAGTGACTCAAGTGGTCCCAAGAAGTCATATTTCAAGCTATTTAGCAGGCATCCCAGGATATTGTTCTGACCCACTGAGACTGTTTTTGGCTTTAGCAAGCGTCATCAGGACCTGCTCCCTGCTAAAAGTTGCAGTGGCTACACTAGTAGGTATTTCATGGGGGTGGGGGAGTGAAATTTGAGCTAAATTATCAGCCAGCAAAGTTGCACCATTGACCACCAGTTCGGCAAACTGCTGTGTGCTGTGTTTGAGGTTACAGACATAGCTGTAGAAGGCCCTAAGGTTGGCTTTAGCCTGTGAGGCTTTCTTGAAATGGTCTTGTTGGACTTCATTAATCTTTTTAGTTTCTTGTTTAGTTTAACTGAGAGCTCTCATTATGGAAGTTGTTCTTCCTGATTTTAGCCATGACTTTTTCCCTTTAATTATATACCCTATTAAGGTTAGGACTCCACAGGAGTGGTTTGAATTTAAGAGTTTGTTGTGGGCTTACTTCTAGTAGGTACAGCAGCCTCTATACAGCCACTTACATGGTTGTACAGGGTCTCTCTGAACAAATCTGCATAAGTTGCTGTGAACTCGAGGTTAGGAGGGTCTCTGAATTTTGACAAAACTATCCCTTAGTAGAATGTAGTTTGCTTTGGGATAGTCTCAAACTGTTACAGTGTTTGCTGGGATTACTGAGTTGATTTTTATTTCAAAGTAGACAGTTTTGTGGTCTGACCTGACTAGGAAGGACGTTTCACTGGGGAGTGTGCAGGACTCTCCCATATTAGTGACTAGCATGTCCAGTATGTTTGAACCTGGTGGGTGTGCACACGATCTGGTCAAGGGTATTCGTGTTCATAAAATCCAGGAATCACAATGCCTGTGAGTTTGAGGCAGTGTATGTTTCCCAGTCTATAGATGGGTAGTTAAAGTCTTCAATGAATAAGGTATGTAGAGTAATGGTGAGGGTCTCCAGTAGGTCTAGGTATGAGCTATGGGATTCTTGTGACATTGATTGTGACCTATTGATTGCTAGGATATGGTATGACAATTTACACATGGATAAACTCCAGAGTATCGTCCTGTTTAACCAACCTAGATGTACACTTGTTGGTAATGTAGACCGAGACACTTCCACCTTTTGTCCCTGTCTGTGCAGCTGATGGTCTAAATATGTGGAAGGCACTGAAGCCTTGCATGCCGGAGTACTTTCTGCAGATTTAAACCATTTCTGTTCTGATCTGAATACCTACTGAGTCATAACAAAAAATAAAAACAATGCATCCTGCAATACAGTTGAAACAGTTTGTTTTCCAGTTGGTGTACCTAATGTTGTTGTGTCTTTCGGCTTTTCCCGGTTAGGAGTCGCCACAGCAGAATTCCGGTCCACTAATGATTGGCAGTAGATTTTTACGTGCCGAGTTGCCGGCCCTGACGCACAACCTTCAATGAAGGTACGCCCATTCACGCATGTCTCCACACAGAAGACGCTCTAGCTGAGAATCGAACAGGACAACTTCTTACTGTGAGGTGACAATGCTACCGCAGCACCACCACCGCAGTCTTGGTGTACCTAATGTATGGTGAGTAAAAGCAGCAAATAGCCGAAGAAGGTGAAAACTGATACTCCTGATTTTACAGAATGTCTGACAAAACTTAAGGCATAAAGGAAGGTTTAGTAGAAAGGGCTTCCCTATCTTCATGAAACGTAGTATATGGCTCGGTAACCATAACAGCCTGCAACTCTGAAACTCTCTTACCACAGCTAACTAGGAAAACAAGGACTCTTTTTTTTCAAGAGATGCATTTTAGGGCTATTAACATGAAGTCTCAAAGGAAGGCTTTGTCTTTCTCTCCAAAGTTAAATCTCAAGAAGGGAGGACTACTCTCTCAGAATCAGTGAGATGAAGAACTCCTTTTAGAAATATTTTAGCCATGGGATATGGAACCAAGGTAAGCTTATAAAGCAAAACACTGTAAGAAACCAGAAATCCTAAACTAAATGAGACACGTATTCAAAAGCACTGGAGATATCTACTTGGGAAATCACCAAACTATTCTTAGTGCACAACAAATAAAATGCTTTATGTTTTGGATAAATGGGATTTCCCTTCATGACCTCCTGTAGAACCCTCAATACCTCAGGAAAAAAAATCTATTAAAATTTAGAATTTCAGATTCTACATGGAGAGCTAAACATAGTGCTGAGTGGAATGTAACAACTCCTGCTTTTCCTGCATAATCAGAAGGTCTTCCTTGACAGGAAGGCAAAGAAAATTTCTTAAATTCCTCAGGAATAGAAAGAACATCTCAAAAGGTTCATCAATGAGAATGATGTGCATTTTTTATTTTTGTTGAACCAGGAAGAAATGCACAGGCCTTCATTTAAGTGTATGTCAGTGTATCAAATGGAAAACTGGTTGGGACTCAAAAGATTGCAACTGACTCATCAAGTCCTGACAGTCAAGAAATGTTACAAATACAAAAATACTTCCTCTTTGAAGGACATCTCTAAATGAACTGATACTGGGATTGCAAAACATTGCACAAAAGAAAGCCTGCACATATATACTGTTGTGTGATTGCATATAGGGCACACGTTAAACATTTTGGCACTGTTTCCTAACCCACACAAGGAAAAAAAATCCAATAAGGTGGCTATTCTCCCACACTATCAGATTCCTAAATATACTGAGATCACACAACAGTGTGTGTGTGTGTGTGTGTGTGTGGGGGGTACCTAAAACCATTGAACAACAATCATATTGCAATGCAGACAAAGAAAAGTTGTGTAAAATCTTACCATAACCATACATGTCCTTCTCTTCCATGTTGCAGTATTCTGTACAATTGGGTTTTCTCCTCTTGCTACTCAAATGTCCGGCCAGTATACAAAAGTTTGCAGTCACTGTATGGTGCGTGGGACGTCTAACGTGGCTAGCAGAGTATGGGCCATAAAAGTGACATCTGTATGCACCATACTTCAGAACTGAGTCCTCCATTCGGAACCAGTCCCAGAGAAGGTAGTGCAAGCCCTGTGCCACCCAAGAAGGGAAATGCCTGATATCAGGAGGGGTAGATGGGTGGGCAGGAATACTGCAACAAGGAAGAAAAGGACATCTATGGTTATGGCAAGATTTTACACAACTTTTCTATGTCCTTCTATTCACATGTTGCAGTATTTTGTACAGTTGGGTGAGTGCCAAAGCTCACTGCGATGAAGGGGGTGGTGGCCTAGAAGAATTCTCCAGGAAACAATGGAGGATAGCCCTTGCGAATCCAGCCCTGGACCTGGAAATCTGATCCTTTGCGAAAGTGTGCACAGAAGACAAGTGGCAGCTTCAAGAATAGTGGAGACATCCAGGCCTTTGAAGAAGGCTCCAGATGAGGCCATTGCCCTACTGGAATGGGCTTTAACCCTGCCTCATAAGTGCTTACCATGGTGTGTGTAACAAAAGGTAATAGAGAGCCAGGCTGAAATGGTTTACTTAGTTACTGTTTTCCCCAAGGCCCTGAGGTGGAAAGAGCCAAACAGCTGGTCAGCCTATCTGATGTTCTTGGTTTTGTGCAGGTAGAACCTGAGCTGTCTGTGCACATCAAGGGAATGAAGTACTGTCTCCCTGTGGATTGGGAAAGAAAGTGAGTAGGTGGATGGCTTGGTTTAAAGGTCATTAACCACCTTGGGCATGAAGGATGGGTTGGTTCTTAGGGTTACCCTATCTCTGTGGAAGATGAGGAAAGGTGGAATAGCCATGAAAGCTTGTAACTCAGAAACTGAGGTTAAGGCCACCAGCAGAACACTCTTCCATGTGCAGTGTTTTAGGGAAGCTTTGGATGCTGGTTCAAAGGAAGGTAGTGAGCTTCTCTGAAACATAGTTCAGGTCCCATGGATGCGGAATGGGCTTCCTTTGTGGTCTGAGATAAAGTACCCCTTAAGGAACAATTTTGCAGTCAACCTGGAAGCTAAGGGTGAGTCCAGGGGTAGGCAGGCAGGCAGAAATGGCAGCCAAATGGGCCTTAATAGAGGAGAATGCTAACCATGTCTGTAAAAGTTCACACAGGTAGGACAGCACTAGGGGGACCTTGCTTTGCAATGCATCCAATTGTCTTCTAAGGCATCATATGGAGAATGTTTTCCACTTGGATACGTAAGATCTCTTGGTATTAGGTTTCCTGGCCTCCTGCATGACAGTGAGAAAATCCTCGTTGTGAGGGTGCCTGAAAGGAATTAAAATCCTATCACCCACACGGTGAGGTAAAGAGACTGCCACTGTGGATGGATTAGGGTTCCCTTGTCCTGTGTGAGAAGGTCCACTCTGAGGGGTAACATGTGATGATTGCCCTCGGCTAATTGCAGGAGAAGGGGGAACCAATGCTGTCTTAGCCAGTAGGGAGTCACCATCAAGATTTTCAGCCTGTCCTGCTGGATCTTCAGCAGGACTTTCTGAACAAGCAGGAAGGGGGGAATGCAGAGAGAAGCATCCCCTTCCAAGAGATTGAAAAGGCATCTGTTGCCATTTTCAGAGGTTCTGGCAGTCTGGTGCAGACAGAGGGAAACTGCCTGTTCACAGAGGAGACAAACAGGTCTATTTGAAGTGTACCCCCATGGGTGGACTAGGTCCAAGAAGACATCCCTGTGTAGCATTCATTCATGGGACATTGTCATGGACCTGCTGATGGAATCTGCTTGAAAGTTCTATTGAGAAGGATGTATACTGCCTGAAGAGCAACTCCCAGACTGATGGCCAGTTCACACACAAGGAGAGCAAGTCTGCAAAGAAAGTAAGATTTGGTTCCGCCTTGCTTGTTGAGATACCACAGCACTGTGGTATTGTCTGTGAAAAGCTTTAGGGGTGCCTGTTGTAGCCTGGGCTGAAAGGCCTTCAAGGCCAGTAGTATTGCTCTCATTTCTCTTACACTGATGTGCTCTTTCCTGTGAGGTTCTGGACAAACTCCCTGCACTTTTAGGAGCCCCAGCGTAGCTCCCCAACCAAGGTCTGAGGCGTTTGTGTATATAACCTGTGTTGGTGATGGTGGCTGGAGTGGAAGGCCCAGGCTGAGCTTCACCTGGGTCAGCCACCAATGGATCTCTTGTTTGAGGCAGGGCAAGAGTTGCACCCTATACTCCAGGGAGTGGGAGTACTGCGTCCAAACAGACCTGAGGTACTATTGCAGTTTCCTCATGTGAAGACTTGCTAAAGGCAGCATCGGTATCATGGAAGCCATGTAGCCCAGGAGCCTGAGGTACTGCTTTGCAGTCATTTCCTTGGATTGAAGTACCAAACGTAGGTATTTTGTCAGGCTTTCCACCTTTTGGGGTGGAAAGACTTTCATGATGTATATTTGAATTCTGCCCCCAGGAACACTATGCCCAGGGTAGGTTCTATATGGGATTTTGGGTAATTTATTGGAAACCCTATGACTGCAGGAGGGAATGGTTTTCTGCAACTGGAACAGGAGGGACTGTTTGCAGTCTGCCTGGATGAGTAGGCTGCCCAGGTAAGGGAAGATTTAGATCCCTTGAGTCCTGCAGAAGACAATCACTCATGCCAGACATTTGGTGGGTGATGTGGACAGAACAAATGGCAAGGGTAAGAATTGATAGTGAGAGTAGCCCACTGAAAACTGGAGGAAACTCCTGAAGCTGGGCCTTATGGGGATGTGGAGATAGCCATCCTTGATCTCCAAGGTAGCCATGAACCCTTGAGGAAGGATTAGAGGGAACAGAGTTGGCAGTGTAAGCATCTTGAATGTGGGCACGTGCAGGAAGAGATTCAGAAATGAGAGCTCTAGAACTGGCCTCCAGGGCCCATCTTTTCCTTGTACTAGAAAGATCCTGAAGTAAAAGCCTTTTCCCATAGAAGACTGTGGGACAGGCTAGATGGTGTCTTGGGCCATAAGGTTGTCCACAACTGGTTGTAAGAGTTGGGGCTGTTCCTTTGGGGGCTGGGGAATACCCCTTCTCTTTGGGGGGATGATCCAGGTCATGAAGTACCGGTGTTCTATTATTGAAAGTACCCACTTGACTGAAGTGATGAGTCTTCATGCTTGGAAACAGTGAGAGAGACATAAGGAGAGAGGGACAGAGGGGGGGAGAGAGCCGATTCAAGCTTGGCAGATAGCCAAACACTACCTGCCCTGCCTTGAAAGGGCATCTTTTGGCTGGTAGATGGAGTAGCCCTTGCAGGAGTGGATTGTTTCCTGGAAGTTTTTCTTGGTCTGGAAGAGAAAGCTGGACCTGAATGCTTCCTAATAAACTGGGTCTTGGATGGGTAATTCCATTGAAACATGGGAATTGGAGATATAAACAGATGCATTAAGTCTTGCATTTCCTTACCTTTTTGTTGCAATCTGCAACAATGGATCCAAATAGAGCTGAATTGACTAAAGGAGCATCTAAAATCATCTGGTAAAGGCTGGAGGTGTAGCCATGAATGCCTTCTTAGGGCATAACCTGATGCTGCCAACCTAGCTGAGGCCTCATCAACATCACAGCTGCACCTGACAGAGTGTCTGGTCACCTGAGAGGTCAGGGAAACACGGAAAGACAGTTGAGCTTTGGCTGAAAGTCAGAGATATCCAAAAGTTGTTTGGAAATTTTCTCCAAAAGGGCTAAAGCATATTTAGACACGTGTGTCTGATAGCTGATTGCTCTGAAAGCCAGAGTTGCAGAAGTGTACACTTTTTTTACCCAAACGCTTCATGGTCTTGCTGTCCTTGTCAGCAGGAAGGAGGGTGGTACAGGGCAGTAATTTAGAAGCCTTGAAAATAGAGACTGAGATGCTGGCTGGGTCTGCAGCTGGGCATTTTACCAGGAATTTAGCTGTCTCCAGGACCTTGTAAAACCTATCAGGTCTGAGGGGGGCTGGAGGTTGGAAATCTGGATTCAAGGATGCTGCAGAAAAAGCATCAAAAAAGGCTGGAAGTATAGGTGGAACAGCCATGAGAGCTGGGCAATACATCTGGATCAGCTCATAGTAACATTTTTGCACCTCAGTCATTTCTGATGAATCCCACTTGAAGTGCTCTCTCACCTTAGCTATGGTTTCCCCAAAGGTGAGATCTTCTGCAGGGGAGTCAGCTTCTGTGGATTCTTCCTCTGTAGAGGCATATCCAGGTAGGGAAGGGAGTTGGAAGGTGTAAGAGAGAGATTCTTCTTAGGAAGAATCAGAGTACTCCCCTTACACCTGTGGGGGGATCTGAGGCCTAGGGCTCAGTACTGGAGGAGAGATTGTGGAAGTCCCTGGAGCAGTAGACCACAAGGCCATGAATGCATTAAAGAGGCTTTGTGAAAAATCCTGCCAATCTGGTTGACTTTCCCTAACAGTAGAAATATGCTTGCTCCTCTTCTTAAGTGAAGGCTTAGCAGGCATCTGAACAGGGAAGGCCTAGGACTGGACAGCTGCGAGGGAGTGGAGGGATCAGGCTGGTTTGTTGAGGCCTTGGCTGCCCTTTGGCATTGGAGACTGATGTCCACAGGGCCTCCATGGACGTCCCTTCCACACAGGGTTCTGTGGCTTTTGATATGGTACCCACTACACCCAAGACGGCAGGCTCGAGCATTCGTCCAGGCTGGCATCAACCACAGGATGAGCATCGAACAGTGGAGGCACAGCGACAGTAGCAGACCATGCAGTCTTGGCCTTTTTTCTCAGCAGTTCGGCAGGCAAGTCGGGAGGTCCCGCCATACCTAACATTAGCTGCTTCAGATGTTGGTTCTCAAGATACAGGTTGAACTTATGAAGTCTGCTACGTAAGGTCTTAGATACAAAGGCCTGGCAGATAGGGCAGGCCTTGTAGTCATGTGATTTGCCTAAACAGAATAGACAGAGTTTTTGGGCGTCTTTGTGTGGAATCTGATGGCTGCACTTACACTTGCCCTTTCTGGATGACATGAACAGGCACTAACATATGATGACTGAAAAAAGGTTCCCCAATGGGGCACTTATTTGAGTTTCTCAAGTATCCGACAGCCAGGAAGGCAGGAACATGTGACATTTGACTGGTGGCAGAGAAGTTCTGATGTCTGGTGTGCGCAGATGTCACTATTATAGCCCATGCTCTGCTAGCCACATCAGACGTCCCACGCACCATACAGTGACTGCAAACTTTTGTATACTGGCTGGACGTTCAGGTAGCAAGTGGAGAAAACCCAACTGTAACAGAATACTGCAACATATGAATAGAAGGACATCGATCAGTTTCAACACTGCCAAAGCACATAAATCAGCTGTGTAGTTATTGGAATGAGTGTAGCCCCTTCAATAATGCATAAAAACAATTTTGTGTCACTTGTATATTCCTTAGCAGGTGATCTGGACTGCAATCATCAATGTAACACAAATGCTCCAGCTCTGGACATTACATGACTATGTGTAACACAAATGCTCCAGCTCTGGACATTACATGACTACATAATTTACAGAGGTGTCAAACAGATACATAATGCCTAGCTCTGTGGCACAAAGAGAAGAAGCTGGGATTCTGACTCGGTCAAACTGAGTCTGACTAGTGGCAGAGATGCTGGAACAGATGGGGCAGAAAGTATGAGTCAGTGACCGATGGCGACTTGCCTATCCCTGTGCAAACAGGTCTGTGGTCTGGTCGGCAGATTACCTCCATGTAGGCAATGACCTGCAGGCAAAAGGCAGGGCCAAAGACCAGACACATGAGCTTCATGTGCAGTCAAGCTGGTGAAGTTAGCACTCTACAGTATTTGTATGGAATTATGCACACACTGGAGAAAGGCTGTGTCTTCCATGTTGATACTGGTTTGCACATCATTCAACATGAGTTGTGATTACAGCCATAAGCTGAAAAAGCTCTGATGGCTGCTAGAGTGACAAATCTTCAGCTGGCTGTCATCTCTCAGGGAGGAAGTAGGCCAAGCAAGCTTTCATCCTGAGACAATTGAACCAGCCTACTTTGATAGGGAGCAGACAGTCATCAGGCAGTGGGAAACACACACATGCACACAAAAAAGTGCATTACCTTGGAGTAATCCTTGATGACAGACTGATACTCAGTCATCAGCTGTCAGCTGTTACCAAGCCCTTGAGCATTCATCTTACACATATTACCCTTTATTAGGCACCTTATTCCACCTGACAATTTCCCAGTTGTGGTTCAAGTCCTGGATTTTCATATGGATTAATTACAGTAGCTCCATATACATGGGGCTGCCAGACTCATAAATTCATCACTTGCAGCCCTGTAGAATTCTGCAGCTCAGCTACTAGCCAATACTTATCAATACCAGCACAATATGCCACTCATCCAGAGCCTGAACTGGCAACCTGTTAAACCTCATGTTTTATTTTATTTGCATTTATTTTCCAGGGTAGTGCATTGATCTCTATAGATCTTTTTCAGACTCAGCCCCAGAGTGGGGTCTGGTTAAGTGACTTGCTCAAATTCACACACACACAGGCAATGGAGGCCAAGGGAAATTTTTTAATAAGTTCAGGTTCTGGTCTCCTTGGATCTTCATGACTTAGATACCCTACCTTAAACAAAGAGCTGTTTGTACCACACTAGCTTCCATGTACCCTCCGATCTGCCATCTTGGAGCTGTTGGTACTTTCAAGGTTACAGCTTAAATCATTGGGCGTACTGTCATTCAGGTCTCTCCCGTTAGGTATATACCCATCAGTAGCTTAAGAAATCCCCAATTTTAAGATTCTCCTGGAAACACACCCCCACTGACAGTTTCCTGAAGACACACGTGCTTGATTTGATCTCTATTTCTTGACATTATTTTTGCATTACTGTCTATTTTGTATCATCACTGTTTACCTGACATGTTCCAAGTATGTTCATTCAGGTAAATTCTTCCAGCTGTTTAAGTGTCTTCTTGCAAACCAATGTTGTACAAATGAATACTGAGAAAAGTGTAGATTCTTACTGTGCTCTTCAGGCATGATTCTCTGAAGTAACACTGTAACTGTATTGCATTTTTAAACTGATGTCCACAACAACTATCTTTTCTTAAGGATGTGCTTCCTTTCACAGATAATCATTACTTGATTCTCAGATTCAATTCAAAATTATTTAAAATATTGACAAACTAAATGTTACGGTGCTTGAGTTCATCACATCACATATCTTTATACAAGCAAGTACAATAGCAAAACATAAAGTAATCAATTCAAAAGATACACCAGAAAATATTTTTTCACTGAAAGGGTGATGAGGGATTTGAATAGTTGTCCACAATTTGTAACAGGGTCACAGGACAAGCCTTAAGACCACCTTTCCAAGGAAGAATTATGGATGGCATGTTAAGAGGTCAGATAGACAACTGTTTAAAATGTCAGAACTCAGAATGCCAAGTCTCAAAATGTGGAAACTGAATTATGGAAATTCCGGAGTTAAATTTACTCAGTCCAAGATCACCATTTCTAGTAAATTTCTTTTATGGAAAGCTTGGCATTGGTACATACATGTTGAGGGGGTTGGGGGTTTGCCCCCCCCACACACACACACACACACCAGTTTTGCAGAGATGTTTGCCTCCTTACAAAAAAAAAAAAAGTATAAAGAGGAACACTCTTCTCTTGTGTTTTCTGTCTTTTTTGTGTGTGTTTCCGGACTTGGCATTATGAGTTCCAACATTTCAGTGGGGAGCTTGTTGGGTAAGTAGATTCTAAGTTAACCAACAAAATGTTGCGCAGACAGGAAGAGCGATGTGTTCCTAGTACACTATCAACTCTAGGTTCCTGTGTTGTTTTACAGAATGCATTCATGTCCCTATACTAATGCAAAGGAAACATGACAGACAACCATTCCTGATGCCCCACTTACATTCTCGCCTTTTACCCTAAATGTCACTAATGACAACCTTGGGAAAAAAAGCTGACATATGCAAGAGAGACTACAAATTTAATAAAATGCAGATTAAAAAAATATATACAGCTTTCTGTAATTACCAATTAGTTTAAATGTTTTAAAAGAAAATAACTTTAGGAAAGCTGTCCCAGCAAACTTGTAATACCAGAAATGAGTCAGACTATTCTAAGGTTAGGAGCAAGTTATTTAAATATTTCAACACTACACTGAATTATGCTGTGCCAAGGAAACATGATTTTCCTCTTGCACACTAAAATGATCTGAAATATAAAACTGTAAATGTTTTACATTCTGATCTTCTGGGCATCCCATGCCCTTTCAAAACAGTTGTTAAAAGCTTAACTGCCTTTTGTGATGTTTTGCCAAAAGCTTAATTAAAATTATGAATGTCGAAGTGCTTATAAGTCATGTTAAATGTGCATCTCTAATTACTGTGCTGCCTATTGGTCTAGGTCAGATGCAAAAAAGCTTCTGGGACCTGCCCATCTACTCAGCAAACAAATCAAATAAATCAATAAGTGAATGAATTAACTAATCCTGGAAAGGGCCCAAGTCCATTGCAGCATGAATGCATAAACTCCTTTACAAGTGGCATTTAGAACTAATGACATCCTGGAATAACAAGTTTACCTATGCTCTGTGCCACTGAGATGTGGGAGTACAATGGAGCACCCAGCAAAAACACAAACACAAGAATGACATGACAACTCCAAAAAAAAAAAGCATCCCAGCCAACAACAAGACGCAGGAAAACTAACCAATTAATGTAATCAACTAAAAGGGTTAAAAAGTATCACTGTTATTCTGATGCAGTGAACTTTGCATCCTCATCTGTGAGTTTCTTTTTAGCTCTGGCTTCTTCATAATCACCCAAGAGCCCAGAACAGTTAGCCTTGCTTTAATGCCATTTGACTATGCAATTAATAGGTCAAAGTTCAGTTAGAATCTAGTGATGAGTCCAAATAAGGATGACAGCTCTGTACACGTTTCATGCTCTTACAGTTTAATGACTGCTTTGCTCTCCAGCAGCATACAGCTGTAAGATCAGCCAACACGATCATATTAATTAGTGGAATATGAGTAAGATCAGCCAACACGATCATATTAATTAGTGGAATATGAGTAAGATCAACCAACACGATCATATTAATTAGTGGAATATGAGTAAGATCAGCCAACACGATCATATTAATTAGTGGAATATGAGTAAGATCAGCCAACACGATCATATTAATTAGTGGAATATGATTAAGATCAGCCAACACGATCATATTAATTAGTGGAATATGATTAAGATCAGCCAACACGATCATATTAATTAGTGGAATATGAGTAAGATCAGCCAACACGATCATATTAATTAGTGGAATATGAGTAAGATCAGCCAACACGATCATATTAATTGGTGGAATATGAGTAAGATCAGCCAACACGATCATATTAATTAGTGGAATATGATTAAGATCAGCCAACACGATCATATTAATTAGTGGAATGTGAGTAAGATCAGCCAACATGATCATATTAATTAGTGGAATATGAGTAAGATCAGCCAACACGATCATATTAATTAGTGGAATATGAATATCCTTTGCACAATATTTTGCAATTGAGCAGAATGCCTATTTCTCCCAGTCTGCCAGATTATAATAATATAAATTTATCAGTAGAATAAATAAACCCTTGATTATATAGTTCTCACCTTCAGCATGTACGTGTCCAACATATACTGTAAATCTCTATCATATTTAAACTTTGCAACTAAACCAGTCAGGTTTTACTTCACACTGGACAATACTGAACACACAGCTTACTTAGATCTGGTTAAGGCATTTGACATCAGAAATAACATTGATTTATTTAAACATCTACTGTTGTAAGCTTACTTGCCAAACTATCAAATATTATTCAGTATTAGTGGTGCTGCGGTAGTGTTGTCACCTCACAGCAACACGTTGTCCCATTCGATTCTCAGCTAGAGCGTCTTCTGTGTGGAGGCATGCATGAATGGGCGTGCCTTCGTTGAAGGTTGTGCGTCAGGGCTGGTAACTCGGCACGTAAATATCCACTACCAAACATTAGCGGACCGGAGTTCCGCTGTGGTGACCCCTGACCGGGATAGGCCGAAAGACACAACATTAGATCACTGTAGCACTAACTTAAGCTATATGGGATGAATGCAAAAACTTAGAAATGGTTGAAGAGGATGGATCATACTCCAAGAGCCCCTGGAAAATAGCCCTAGCAAAGGCTGCTCTGGGCCTAAAAAAAAGAATCTAGCTTGTAGTGCTTGGTAACAGTGTTCACAGATGACCAAATTGCTTCCTCAATTATATTTCTAGAGTCCATCCCTTTCCAAAATGCCACCAAAGTAGCCAAGGCCCTGACTTTGTCTGAAGTGTTTTGTTATTGGTGAGATTAACAAAAAAACAGCAGAAGCATCAGAAAAACATGCAGAAATTAACTGTTCTCTCATGGATTGTCCCTTTTTCTTTACTTTCGTAGGAAATAAACCACTGATCAGATGTCCTGAAGGTTGTTTGTCCTGTCAATGTAGAAGGCAAGTTGGCTGTGAACACCCACAGTGTATAAAATTCTCTCTCATTTTTTGCATCTGGGAAGAAAACACAGAGATGAACTGGTTACTCCAATGTAAACTCTGAAGCAACGTTTGGCATAAAGAAAGGATTTGTTCTCAATGTTACCCTATCTCTGTGAAAGACGAGATATAGATGACTCAAGATACTCATCTTGCGAGACGTCAGAGCAATGAGTAACAGTTTTCCAAATAAATTCAAACAAGCCGTGTGAGCAGGTTCAAAAAGTAAACAATGTAATACATTTTTTTTCAGTACAAATACTAAAATCCTAAAAAGGTGCTACCTGCCTTCTAGGTGGAAGAATATGAAAAAAAAAACTCTTTCAATTACTGTTTCACTAGAGGTAGGACTGAAAGTAGGAATCTATGGTCAACATGTCCCAAAGGTGATTCTTAACAGAACAGCAAGAAAGGCCAGAGAAAAATCACTCACACAAATACTGCACAACCAAGGAGTCTAAGCCTTGAAAGGATCCTGGTTCTTGTCATGGCAATAACTTGAAAATCGTTTCCACTCACCAATATAAGATTTCCTAGTAACACGTTTTTGCCTCCTTTAATAGCTCCCGCACATCTTCGGAAATAAGGTACCTAACAGACACTACACCCTTTTCATCCAGACAGTCCAATGAGGTCGAAGGTTGGGATGTATCAAATAATGCCTGTCTTGTGTGAGCAAGTCTACTCAATAAAAAAGGTTGTGGTAACTGCCCTTGGTCATTTTCATAAGGAGGAAGAACCACTGATGCCTGGGCCAAATGGGAGTCACCACAATCATAACAGGAGAGTCTTTCTGCACTTTTAAAAGAACTGTGGTTATCACAGAAAAGGTATACAAGAACATTCCCAACAGTGGGAATGAAAAGTATTTGTCTTCCAGGTCTGTGTGAAGGATTCATGGAGCAGAATTTCTTTAACTGTCTGTTGGGGCTGGAGGCAAACAGATGTACCTGGGGAGTTCACCACAGGTAGACCAATTCCTGGAAGATCTCCAGGTGCAACTTTCATTCAAGGGGGTCTATCCTTGTCCTACTCAACTTGTCTGCAATATGTTTTGCTCTGACAAAGTGTAGGTAGCAGAAAAGAGCAACCCCCATGCATGTACGGCAATTGCACGGCCTGAATATCAACTAGAAGAACAGCAAAGTAAGCCAGCAAATTGTGATGCTGAACAAATCCAATATTTATTACATGTCAGCCAAAGAAAAAGGAAGAAACAGACTCGTTTCGGCTAATATGGTTACATAGCCTTCCTCAGTGTTAATAAATGCTAAAAACAAATTCCCTTTTATGCATGACATCAACCACAAAAGACATACTGATTGGTCAAATTATAGATGCTCATTAAGACCTGGTGGAAAACGTCCACCCAATTTAATTATCCACTTCTTTTCTTTGGCTTCAAGGATATTATGCTATCCTGCTTTATTTAATCTGTTGCCCTCAGTTTTATCTATTACCATGAACCTGAAAGTGGCTGTAGAATGTACTAAGGAGTGTTTAAATAGTGCACTAGTGGGCTTCCTTATCCTCATGTCACTAATGTGTTCAGATACCCATATTCTCAGTGGTCTTGAAGTCTGACCCACATAGAATGCTGAGCAACTGCATGTAGCCAAATAAATTATCCAATCACTACAGCAGTTAGCAAAAAATGTGACATCAAAAACCTTTCCTGAGTTCTGAATCGTGAACTTAGACTTTATAATTCTATTGCAGTTACTACAATGACTACAGGGAGAACACCCCATAAGAGTATCCCCAATAAAGCAGTTTGTACACCAGTGTGACCCGAACATCTAGGTCCTCGTTTGTAGTGACTTAAATGGGAGCCCAGATTTCTGCCTCTACAAAAAAAGAATCGTCATTTCACCTGAAGAAATTGAGATACGTTGTGATCTACCAACAAGATGTTCCAGTGCCTCTGTACACTACTCATAAGTGTGTCTGTGTTCCTTCCATATGTGCTAACCAGCCTGATTTCAGAATTATTAGTCATTTGTTTGTCTTTATATTTCAAAAGGTCGCCTCTATTTAGAGTAGTAGCCCAATTACTGGCTGTCAGAACATGTCCCATTTTATAGCCTCTTTCATGAAATCTCCTAGTAAGATCTTTCCTGAAGTATTCATAAGTGGATTTCCCTGTGCAAATTCATCTCATTCTTATGAATTGTGACTTGGGGACATTCCTAGCTATATGAGGTGGATGATAGCTGGGTGCATGGAGAAGGGATTTATACTGTGTATATTTGCAAAATACCTCGGTTCGTAAGGTGTGATCGGCGTACTAGAACATCAAGATATATTATTTGTTCCAAACTATGACTCACTGTAAATTGCAGGCCCCATTTTTTTTCATTAAGATAGCCAACAAATTCCAACAAATAATCCACATCCGATCTCTATACCATCCAGCAATCATCCAAAAACCTCCTCCAAATGTCCATTTCCACCAGGTAGATGTTATGTGCCTTATCATAGATCAAATGTTCCTTGACATAAGCCATGAAGAGGTCTGCATATATGAGGGAAAAAGAAGCCCCCATAGCTGTTCCTTTAATTTGCCAGTAGCATTGTTCCTGGTAGAAAAAGATATTTTTAGTAAGGACATGTTCAGTGAGGCATATTAAAAAGGTGTTAAAACCAGGTTGGTAGAGGTCCGATTTGTATAGCCAGTGTTCTATGGCTTCCAGACCAGCCTCGTGGTATATTGGTGTATAATGCACAGACATCTAGTGTACATAATAGCCACCCCTGTTCCAATTGAGTTTTGGAAATGTTCTGAAGAAATTCAGTAGTGTCCTTGATTCTTGCGTGTGCCCATTTTAGTAGTGGCTGCAGAAATTTGGTGAGGAATTGTGACAGTGGCTCAGTGAGTGAACCTCTACCCGATCCATTTGGTCTGCTGGGTGGGTTACAAGGGTCCTTATGAATCTTAGGTAAAAAATAAATATATTGATTCATAGGGTCCAGTACTTTGAGATGATACAAAGCAGAGTCAGAGATAATTCCCTCCTGCCTAGCAGACAGCAAGAAATCATCAATCTGTTTTTTGAATCTAAATGTTGGATCCAAAGGCATCTTCACATAATGTCGCCCATACTGAGCCCAGTTCATGATCACAACTGCCCCACCTTTATCAGCAGAGAGAATAGCTAAATCTTTGTTATTCTCTAAATCATGTAAGGCCTCTACTTCAGACTTTGAGAGATTGTTAGCATTACAACTCAACTCCCTAGAATAGAAATGCAAATCCTTCAATATACTTGTTTGAAACAACTGAACATTATGGTCCATGGGTGGTACAAATTTTGACTTATAAGTGAAAACTCTATCAGAGTCACCATCAGTAGATCCTTGAAAGTGCAATCTTAGGTTCAAGAGTCTGCAAAATGCTAATAAATCTTGAACTAAATGATCCTCAGAAATTAAAAAAAACAGGAATTAAATTTAAGCCTTTATTAAGTGGACGTATTTGTGTTTGAAACAGGGTGGAATTAGAGATATTTAAAACACTGTTACATATATTCACTTCTGAATCAGTAATTTCAACAACCCCTCCATGTTGTCCATTTAGTTTTCTCCCTGCTCTTTTATAGTAGGGCCTAAAGGGGCTGTGGTGTTGCTTCTTTTTTTGGGTGAGTGAGTCTGAAACCTGCTGTATGTCCAAGTCCATGGCTGATGAGGTATCATCCGTTGATGTCTCAGTAACAGCCTGGCGTTTTTTAAGAATAGATCTGGGACGCTTCCTTTTGGTCACCCTAGTATTCCCTTCCTTGAACCTAACATGTTTATTATAACTAAATGGGTTTCCCTGTTCATAATCAGTTTTGTCACACTGAAATTTGTGGACTTTTCTCTCACGTAACTGTTGTTCCAAGGTGAGTAGGTCTTTGCTAAGTTTGCTGAGACCAATATTATAAAAAGGTTGCCCCTCAAAGATTTTTGTTTCTTCACATAACTTATTGATATCCACAATGTCCCTAGTGCTTCCACAAAAGCCATATATGTTTGTTGCTGTATAGTGGCCCACTGCTTAGCCAATTCTGCATCAATCTCATTAACAAGTGGTTGTGTCCTTACTCTCAGCCCTCTTGGTGAGATGCCTTTGGCCAAATACACTTTGAAGAGCCTGGAGTGCCAAACATTGGATCTCAAATATCTCATGCTTTTGTTCAATTTTAAGAATAAAGCCTCACAGGCATTAACCGGTCCTTCAACAGTGGTTCTGAGATTCCCTTGGCTACTGATACTAGCACCAAACACCCCCAGATCTTCCCTATCAGCAGATAGTCCTGTTAATATTTTGGTTACATCCATACTCAGCGGGTACACAACCAGATGTAACAACATAAATATGGCTAAACACCCACACTAGGTAATAAAACTTCCAATTATAGCTGGTTGGCGGAGAAAGGACAGTAGAACTGTGCCGTAATAATAAACCCTTTTTTATTGGTTAAAGCACCACTGACCGGTATACCAACAAGCCAATATGTAAGAATCCAAATGTAATGGTGGCCACCTCTTCATATCAGTCCATTTAAACACAAATCCTTAATCCTTCCATTAGATATGGACCATAACAGCCCTTGCCAAAAGATTCAAACCATACACATTAATTTGGCAAAGCTACGCCCATTCATAGAACGAATGGTATCAGTTTACAACCAGTACTGGTATCAGCCACTTAGTTATTGTGCACATTTAAGTAGCAGATTTGTCAAATAAATGAACCATAATAGTCCTTGCCAATATATTCCAAACACTGTAATTCTATACCTTATATAGTACAGTGTCCACAATAACATAACCGGAACCAATTCATATATTCATAATGCCACCAAAGTCAATGTAAATACTCAAGTCAATTAGGCAATGCTACATCCACCTTAATCTGCGGCATTCATCCCCACCAAATCTCACTTTGGTTCAAAACCACTTGGCCTGCTGGCATCCAGTCAGACAAACATTTTTGAACAGCCCTTATGTCTTACATCCGCCCCTCAGAATTTTAGTCCAGAAAGTGTATCCAGTGGGTAATTTAATATACCTCAAAATCAGGACAAGCAATCCACTGATAATTTATTTATAAGAGAATCGTATTTTTGAGCGGAAAAGCAACACACAAGCTTGTATATTTGCAAGCAAGCTAATCACTTATGGACATAAATCAAACTGTGCTCCTCATCTATCAGAACATACACCTATATATATATATATATATATATATATATATATATATATATATATATATATATATATATATAGTTCAAGATAATAGTGGGCATTCCCTTCACAAAAACATTTTAGATAAATATTCAATAACAAGATGGAAAACCTTATAGCTCATCTAAGCAGAAAATAAAATTAAAACATCAGTGTACATGTCAAGCCTCATAGAAAATGACTGTAAGCAGAGCTATAACCATTCTGTTAACAAAAATCCAAAATCCAGGCAAACTTATCCACAGAATTATCTGTAGTAACCTGATAATTGGTTGTTATACAAAAAGCACCCTATACATAAACATAAATACGTTTACATCGGGAGAATAGTGTCCCCTGCTTAAAACATTCCTTCCTCGTATTCCTTGACAGACTCTACTTCAAAAAGTGTTAACAGGTAGTCACAAAAATGCCCAGAATCAGGTTGATGACCCCATAAAACAAAACACATGTATGAGTCCCAAAACATGAAGTTCCGTAGTTAAGTGTTCATACTGTTCTTTTTGTACCAATCACACCTTACGAACCAAGGTATTTAGCAAATATCCACAGTACAAGTCCCTTCTCCATGCATCCAGCGATCATCCACCTCATATAGCTAGGAATATCCCCAAGTCACAATTCATAAGAATGAGATGAATTTGCTCAGGGGAATCCACTTATGAATACTTCAGGAAAGATCTTACTAGGAGATTTCGTGAAAGAGGCTATAAAATGGGACATGCTCTGACGGCCAGTAATTGGGCTACTACACTAAACAGAGGAGACCTTTTGAAATATAAAGACAAACAAGTGACTAATAATTCTGAAATCAGGCTGGTTAGCACATATGGAAGGAACACAGACACACTTATGAATACTGTACGAAGGCACTGGAACATCTTGTTGGCAGATCACAACTTATCTCAATGGCGAAATGCCGATTCTCTTTTCGTAGAGGCAGAAATCTGGGCTCCCATTTAAGTCACTACATACGAGGACCCAGAATTTTGAGTCACACTGGTGTACAAACTACTTTATTGGGGGACATTCTTACGGGGTGTTCTCCCTGTAGTCATTGTAGTGACTGCAATAGAATTATAAAGTCTAAACAGTTCACGATTCAGAACTCAGGAAAGGTTTTTGATGTCACATTTTTTGCTAACTGCAGTAGTGATTGGATAATTTATTTGGCTAAATGCAGTTACTCAGCATTCTATGTGGGTCAGACTTCGAGACCACTGAGAATAAGGTTATCTGAACACATTAGTGACATGAGGATAAGGAAGCCCACTAGTGCACTATTTAAACACTCCTTAGTACATTCTACAGCCACTTTCAGGTTCATGGTAATAGATAAAATTGAGGGCAACAGATTAAATAAAGCAGGATGGCATAATATTCTTGATGCCAAAGAAAAGAAGTGGATAATTAAATTGGGTGGACTTTTTCCACCAGGTCTTAATGAGCATCTATAATTTGATCAATCAGTATGTCTTTTGTGGTTGATGTCATGCATAAAATGGAATTTGTTTTTTGCTTTATTAACACTGAGGAAGGCTATGTAACTAGTTTAGCCGAAACCGGTCTGCTTTTTCCTTTTTCTTTGGCTGACATGTAATAAATAATGGATTTGTTCAGCGTCACAGTTTGCTGGCTTACTTTGCTGTTCAAAATGTAGGTAGTTCAATCTCTCTCTCTCTCTGGGCTGTCACTAATTCCCAGGCTACCTTAGCTAGTTTGCAAAGGGGGTAGGAGCTTGCTCCCCCTTGTTTGTTTATGTAACACATCACTGTGTTGTTGAGTGTGATTACAAGCAGGGGACCTGGAGCGCAAAGATGACTTTCACGGGGTTGATAGCAACTGCTAGAACCATCATTTCCTTGAAATTTATGTACTTGAATTTGTCTTGCTTCTTCCAGAGACCCTGCAGTTCACCTATTTGGGCACAGTTCCCAAAGAAAAATCTGATGCCTCTATGGTGACAGACTGATTAGGGGCTTGAATGGAAAAAGGGAGACCTTGGTTGAGAGGGAGAAAGAGAGAGAACTGACACACCCAACAGCTTAACTAATTTTTCACATCCTCAATACCAGAATTTGAAATAAAGGGAGTGTTGGTTCCAAACTGATTTGACGATCCATTGAATACTCCTCATATGAAGTCTGAGCAAAAGAATCAGGAGAATACTAGAGGTCATGAAACGTACGACTCTGAAACATTCCCTAGCAGAAGCCAAAGTCTACTTGGAAAATATCAGAAACTGTCTCTCATAACATTCCACTTTGGCCTGAGGAAGAAAAGCCATAATAAGGATATGCACAGTAGACATCCCAAAAATGCTGTCTTGTGAAGCAAGATGAGAGAAGTTTTTGTGTTTTTTTTTTTTTTTACAAAAGATTCTTGACAACTTCTGAAATAATCTTCAAAAATAAAGCAGTCATACAAATTATGGAAAAATGTGAATTCCTTGCAGCCAAACAGCTAGTAAACATTCTTAAGGGTTGCTGAGAAAATAAAGGGCAAAGCAAAATGTAAACCAGATATAGAAAAATGCAAAGTGTAAAAAAAGGGCCTGAATTCTTTCAGAACTTTAACATGATGTAAAAGGTTTAGAAACAAAGGTGTAGGACACATCTCCAAGTTCCTTCTTTTACTTTCTTTCTTTGGCACCAGAAAGAACCTTGAATAAATTGTTTTCCTTTTCAGACCTGGGTAACAGGTTCTATAACCCGTACAGCATCTCATCTAGATTTATAGAGAAACAAAATGTATGTACTAAGCCATAATGAGAAGTCATGTACCTACCATAACGTTCCATGTTAGTTGTTTTCTTCTCGCCTTCTTTCTTGCTGGAAGGGTTCGGAGCCGACCTTCGGCTCCGACTCGGCCTATACTATTTATTTATTTGCATTTGTTAACCGGGTTGGTCCAGCTGGGTAAGAATTACTCTTTTTCAGTGGAGACCCGAGGGTAAAAGCCCCAAACAGACATACAAATACATACGAATAGAGACAAATTAACAACATTAGAGAGGAAAACAATATTGGCCTAATGGTTAAGGTGTTTGCCTTGCAAGCACAAGGTGCAGGGTTTGAGTCTCACAAGGGATAATTGGCTAGGCTTAAAATGGCTCTCAAGGGCAGTTAGCTTAGTACTAATCTATGAACCTATGAACCTATGGGTACAATGGATAAGAAAAACAAACAAAGCTCGAGAGCTATTTATACCGGCTCGAGACTACCCTATATCCCACAATGCTAGGCGCTACCTACCCAGATCTCGTTTGATAGCTGAAAACCATAGCAGTTTTGCTCTCCAACAAAAGGAGGAGAGGAAACCTCACTCGAAAGTCACCTAGACCTATAGCTACCAGACGGGATAGCCTAGGGGTCAAACTGAGGCAAGAAGAAGATTCCCAAGGATCCTTAGGTCTGTCCAAGCTAGGGGGATGGGGGTGGGACGCAAGAAAGAAGGCGAGAAGAAGACAACTAACATGGAACGTTATGGTAGGTACATAACTTCTCAATGTTAAGTTGTCAATCTCGCCTTCATTCTTGCTGGCTGGGACCGCGTCCCTAGCACCTTCACCCTGGGTGGCTCATCGGAACAGACTCTGGAGAACAGTGGAACCAAAATTAGCCCGGCTTCTGGAGGCCATGTCTAATTTGTAATGAGAGATAAAGGTATGAGGAGAGGCCCAAGTGGCTGCCGCACAAATGGAATCTATTGGTAATCTAGCCTGAAAAGCTATTGAGGAGGCTAATGCTCTGGTTGAGTGAGCCCTGGGCCTTGACGGTAGCTTTTGGCGTCTGAGCTGATAAATGAAAGTGATCACAGATGCCATCCATCTAGAAAGGGTTACTTTGGAAACTGGAAGGCCTTTCTTGCCTGCTGCATAAGAAAGGAAGAGCTGCTCAGATTTCCTAGCTTGCTTGGTTCTATCCAAATAGTAACGGAGTTGACGATGAACGTCCAGAAAATGCAGTTTTTGTTCCGCTCTGTTGGAGTAGTTGGGGAAGAAAACTGGAAGATCAATAGTCTGGTTTAGGTTCGCTTCAGAAGAAACCTTGGGTAAAAAGGACGGATTAGTCCTAAGGGACACTCTGTCTTTAAGGAAAACTAGATAAGGTGGATGAATGCAAAGGGCCTGAAGTTCTGATACTCTTCTCGCAGATGTTATGGCGACCAGAAAGAGAGTTTTCCAAGATAGCAATTTCAGGGAGCAGGAAGTTGCAGGTTCAAAGGGGGGAAGAATCAAGGAGGTTAGAAACAAATTTAAGTCCCACTGCGGTGGGGGGTCCCTGATTGGAGGCTTAAGCAAAAAGAAACATTTGAGAAAGGTTTTAGAAAGCTTATGGGACAGGATACTGGAGTCCGAAAAGCCTGCATGAAAGTTCGAAATAGCCGCTAACTGTACTCTGATGGTGGAGGAAGAAGACCCTGAGTGAAACAATTTGGCTAGGAAGTCTAGGACTGATTGGATAGGGGCAGTAACAGGATCTATATTTCTAGCTCCTGCCCAGAAGGAAAAACACTTCCACTTGCTGGCGTAAATCCTCCTGGTGGATGACTTTAGGGAAGCCATAAGTAAGTCATGCACAGAATGGGAAATAAGGGGAAGCCTGGCTAGGGTTGGAATTGGAGCAACCAAGCTGTGAGGTTGAGAGATTGGAGGGAGTGGTGCAGCTGTCCCGACTGATGGGTCAAGAGATTTGGCACTGGGTCCAGATGCCAGGGCTGCCCCAAGAGGTAATGACGCAGGAACATAAACCATATCTGACGAGGCCAGTAAGGAGCAATGAGGATCATGGTGGCTCTCATGGTGGTAGCTTTCTGAATCAATTGAGTGATTAATGGAAAGGGGGGAAAGGCATACAGAAGTCCCCGGGGCCAATCGTGGACTACAGCATCTCTGGGGGGTTGGCCGGGAAGAGAGTGAAGAAGTCATGGCACTTGCTGTTTTGAGGTGTTGCAAAAAGGTCGCAGCAAGGTCGACCCCATCTCTGAAAAATTTCTTCCACTACTGTTTGTTTGAGAAACCACTCGTGTGGCATGAGAATGGCTCTGTACAACCTGTTCGCTATGATGTTGGACTTCCCGGGGATGTGCATTGCTATCAGAAACCACTGACAGGAGATTGCCCACTGCCAAAGTCTGAGAGCCTCTCGACACAAGGGATAGGACTTGGTTCCGCCCTGCTTGTTGATGTACCACACTACGGACATATTGTCCATCTGAACTGCAATAGTCCCGATGGGAAGAGAGTCCTGAAGGGCTTGCAATGCTAAAATACTGCTCTCATCTCCAAGACATTTATGTGCAGGTGGCACTCGAAAGGTTGCCATGTGCCCTGGACCGTCCTGCCCTGAAAATGCCCCCCCACCCGATCAGGGAGGCATCCATTGTCACCGTGGCGACCGGGGGAGAAGGAACAAATGGTCTGCCCTGAAGGACTTGAGGGATGACCGTTCACCAAGAAAGGTGTTTCTTGCAAGACAGGGTTATTAAAATGTTGTGTGACATTGGAAATTGTTGAAAGGACCACTGGGAAAAAAGCATCCATTGAAGGATCAGCATATGAAAGCGAGCTAGGGGAAGTAGAGTACTGGCTGCCGCCATGAGACCTAATACCTTCAGGACAAACCTGGTTTGGATTTTGTTGTTCTGAAGAAGGATGTGAACATGCCTGCGAATATCTAGAACTCTTTGTTCGGTTAGTTTTGCGGAAAGCCGTACTGTGTCCAAGGTGGCGCCTATGAAGGTAATAGACTGACAAGGCGACAAGGCAGACTTTTTGAAATTTATGGAGATACCTAGCCCTTTGCAAGTATGAATGGTGTAATCTCTGGAGAGGAGAAGTTGACGCCTGGTGGTGGCAGTGAGGAGCCAGTCGTCTAGATATGGAAACACCTGGAATCCTTGACGCCTCAGATGAGCTGTAACCGCTGCCATGCATTTGGTGAACACTCAGGGGGCTGTAGTGAGACCAAAGGGCAGGGCTCTGAACTGATAATGACTGGTTCCCAGCCGGAAGTGCAGAAACCTCCTGGAGCACCTGTGCATCTTGATGTGGTAGTACGCATCCTGAAGGTCTACTGAGCACATCCAATCGTCCTGACCCAGAAAGGGTAGAATGGACTGTAGCGTGACCATCCGGAACTTCGTTCTTCTTACAGACCTGTTTAGTCTGCTAAGATCCAATATGGGTCTCCAGGCCCCTGTCTTTTTTGGTACCAAAAAGAACTTGGAGTAGATTCTGGATCCTTGTTGGTCTGCTGGGACTGGCTGGATGGCTCTTTTTGTTAGCAGTTTTGATATTTCTAGTACTGCTTGTTCCCTTAGACTGGGTGGAATTTCTGGAAGGGGTCCTTTTGGCTGAGTGGGGTGTGGATAAAGGGAATTTTGTAACCCTCGGATATGATTGACTGTACCCATTTGTCTTGGGTGAGTGAAAGCCAGGCTTCTGGGTACAGTGATAACCTTCACCCGACTGCCTCCGAAGGCGGACAGTCGGGTAGCTTCTCAGGTATGCTGGAAGGGTTTGTCAGAAAGAGACTCTCTGCTACACTGATTTTGCGGACCTCCACTGCCCCTAGGGCGGCGTCTGTTATTGTCCCCCCCCCTGCCTCTAGAGGGGAACTGACCTCTTGCATCAGGCGCGACCTCTTGTGGTTTACGGAACCACATCTTCCCACCCTTCTGACCCTTAGGGTATGGTCTAGACAGGGTGGAAAACCGGACTCCCACGGCAGAGAGAGTCTTGCCTTCTTGCTCGCATCGGGTCAAAGTATCCTTCACCTGAGGTCCAAACAAAGCTGAACCGTCAAAGGGGGAGTTAGTGAAGGACGCCTTAAAGGGGTCTGCAAAGCTACAAAGCCGCATCCAGGCGTGACGCCTTAAGGCAACGCCTGTGCCTGCAGCCCTACTCGCCCCATTGGCCGCACATAGGAAATAAGCTGCATGGAGGAGTTGACAATGGAATTCAGGGTTGCCAGCTGGGAATTTATTTTGTCTTGAGACCCCATAGCTGTTGGATCCTGTAAGACCTCACCCACTTCTTTGAGCATGTCTCTTTGAAGGCGGGTATACTGGCACAGATAATTCAGCGAATGCATGACAAAGGTCGCTGAAGAAAACATCCACTTGCCATACCTATCCATAGTCCTAGACTCCTTGTTAGGAGGATGGACAGGTACTGAAGGATCAGCCAGTTCCTTCTTAGTGGCTGCAGCCACCACCATGGCATCAACCGGGACACCCTTGGCTAAAAACTGTTTGCCCGAAGGGGCTGTTATGAATTTGGAAGGCCTCCGTGGGGTAGGTTACATCGTATCAGGGGCCGTCCACACCTTCCGCGCCACCACTTCCATGAGAGGGTCAAAGGGCAGGGACACCCAGGAGGTGGAAGGGAGAGAGCCAAAAGCCTCTAGGTAAACCAACTCGTCCTCGGAAGGATTAAGGGTAGACCACTTCCCCCTCTGCTTCAGGATTTCAAGGATGTCTGAAAAGGAGACATCCTCAGAGGGGGACCATGTGGACCCTTCTGACTCATCCAAGTCGGTATCCGATGTAATGGACTCAGGGGAGTCCACATGCTTCCTCTTACATTTCCTCTTCTGAGGGGGTTCCCCTGATGGATCAGGGGAAACCTCAGAAGAGGAGGATATTCCCAATGGGGAAACCTGAGGTGTTGGATCTCTACAGTCAGGAATGAGAGGGTGGGTAGAGACTGCAGCAGGCACTACAGAGGGAGGAGCTGAGGGAGCTGACCGTGGAGCAGGCACAGGGGCCAGCACACTCCTCATGACTTCGAAGGCGCCCCTATCAGGCAGGGTAGAAGGTCCCCGCTCCGAAGAGATAAGGACCCCTCCCGGCACCGAGAGGGACGGCTCGGAAGCCGGTTGGGGCTGAACTTGCCAGCGCTGAAGCTCCAAGACGGAGAATGGGGTCGGACAAGGGTCCAATGCCACTCGCCCCCTCGGAGCCGACGAGGAAGTCCATGTGCCCGGATCCCTCCAAGGATGGGACCATGGAAGAGACCGGAGCCGAAAGGTGAGGTATCGGCTCCAACGTGTCGATGGCCATGGCTCCCACCAGCTCCGGCTCTGAACTCAGAAGAAGAGTCAGAGGAGGAATCGAAGATGGGGTGGGGATAGCCACTGTCTGTTGAGAAGGGCTATGAAGCATTTGGGCTAGTGCCTGAGACTTAAGAAGTCTACTAACCACCCTCTCGAGGTTGTGGTCCGAGAGCCTGGAAGACCTGGAGGAATGGGTTCGATGACTCCGCTCTGAGAGTAAGGGAGACCTCGGAGCCGAGTGAACAGACTCCAAGGATGGAGATCTGGACCTTTTACAGCTAGATGGTGCCGACACCACTATCGGCGCCGAGTGAGTCCTTGAATCATTGGCTCCGGTTCGAGCCGATGTAGAAGCCTGAATTTGAGGAACGTCGACTCCAGCTGGAGCCGATGATGAAGACTGTGTCTTGGAAACATCGGCTCCAGCCGGAGCCGATGTGACAACAGTTTGAGTACCACCAGTCGAAGGCTCTGAGCTCGGAGCCGATGGCTTAGATGGCTTCGAAGGCTTCTCCGACGAAGACTTGGTCGGGGAACCTTCAGGCTTTAACAAACCCCTCAAAATTAACTTGTTTCTGCATTCCTGCAGGACTCTTGGGCTGAACGCATGACAGACCAAACAAGAGTCCTGCAGGTGCAGAGGGCCCAGGCAATAAACACAAGAAGTGTGACTGTCTGTCAGCGACATTTTCTGACAGCACGAGTCACACTTCTTGAAGCCTGAGACCCTGGTGTCTTTTGACATCCTAAGTACAAAAATTACACACACACACACACACACACACACACACACACACACACACACACAGACACCCTTTTAAACAGTAAAGTCAGTCACACAAAAATTAAACTGACAAGTTAAGCAGAATAGGCCCAAAGGCCTAACCTTATAACTAAAGGGATTAAAAAGGGACCGGAAGGGGGATTAGCTATGAAGGGAAGCTAATGGGATGGTCGCTAACTAAAACTAAGAAAAAACCTGAATAAAAGATAGAAAAGTTTTGAATTATAACTTCTAACCTGAAGAGCCGGTAATAAATGCACCTCGCAGCTGTAAGCGGCAAACGAGATCTGGGTAGTTAGCGCCTAGCATTGTGGGATATAGGGTAGCCTCGAGCCGGTATAAATAGCTCTTGAGCCTTAGTATAGGCCGAGTCGGAGCCGAAGGTCTGTTCCGAACCCATCCAGCAAGAATGAAGGCGAGATTGACAACTTAACATTGATAGATCTGTATGCTCTTTTTTTTGGTCTGATTCAACATGAGAGTTGTCGGATCGGTCTGATCCGACCTCAGCCGCCTTATAGCAAAGTTTTGGATCCCAGAGCTCTGATTCCTCCTCTATACACAATTCCCCCCTCCTGCCTGAATTACCTCAGATCAAGTTTGCTGACTACTCTAAACAAGTCACACAATAAATAAATATATATATATATAAATATATATATATATATATATATATAAAACATGTAGTATGACAAGGAAGAAGATATAATAAACACTACATAGTATAAGAGGTACAAGAGGTCAGACAGGGTCCAAAGGAGATCTGGCTGACTCCTAGAAGTAAACAATGACAATTTGGTATGGGAGAGGAGGAAAGGGAGTTGAACCAGTCAAAAAGATAGCACAAATCTATTGTTATGTTAAGTACTTAACTTTTGTATCTGATGTTGTCTTTTTTCAACTGATTCAAAATGTGGCACAGATTCCCAAGCTACCTAACAGGGACCTGGGTGGTTGCAAGGAATGACCTCCCCAAGTGAGGTAAGGCCAAAAGTTGTGTGAATCCTGGACTGCACATAAAACTTGTGGTGAGATACAAAGGCATAAGTTGAGGACCAAGCAGCTGTGGGGCATATGTCACTAACAGGCACTCATTTTTCAAATGCCACTGATGTTGCCATTGCTCTGGTAAAGTCAGTTTTAAGCTTAAATTGTAGAAACATATGTTGTGAGTCTTTGACAAATGAAACACAATCTGCTAGCCATCTTGAGAGGGTTATCTTAGACACGGATTGTCCCAGATTTTTCTTGGAGAAGGCTATAAACAGTTGATCTGATTTTCTGATAGTATGATGGAGATAGAACTTGAGCTGTCTATGCATAAAATAATTGGGGAAGAAAACTGGCAAATCAATCTGTTGATTCAAGTTAGATTCAGAAGCTACTTTAGGAAGAAAGAAAGGGTTTGTTCTCAATGACACTCTGTCCTTATAAACGAGGGAGCCTTGCATGAGATTGCCTGCAGATCTGACACCCATTTAGCAGATGTAATGGTAACCAAAAAAATTGTCTTCCATGAAAGAAACTTCATATCTATTGATGCTTCTGGTTTGAAGCATTTTTATATTAGAAACTGAAGTAAGATATGGACACCCCAAAAAAGGACTAGATCATGAATTGGGGGTCTCAGTACAAAGGTTCCTCTAAGAAAGGATTTAGTTTTTTTAAGGGAAGCAATGGAAGAATTGTTGAGCCCTATATAAAAGTTTGTAATTAGTGCTAATTGCACTTTAATTGTGGAATAACTTGACCTAGCCATGAAAAGTTCTAAAAGCAATTCCAAAATTTTGGGTAGAGGTGCTGAAAGGGGATCTAGTCCATTAGAAGAGGCCCACATGGAAAAAAAATCTTTCATTTGCTCTTGTAAGTTTTTTTTTTGGTTGAATCTGTTTACAGGGAAGATATGATATGGACTACTGGGAAGAAAGCCTGGTGTTAATGTCAGAACTGGAGGAAACTATGCAGTTAGGTTTAGGGCCTTGAGGTCTAGAAGAGGTAACCTGGATGGATGTGTGAGGAGATCCAGGAAATGATCCACAACTCATGGTGGGTGAAGAAGGTAAGGCCAAAAAATGGGAACAGTACCTGCAGAGGCCAGAAGGCATCAATGAGATTAACTCTGGTCTTGCACTCCATAGCTTTTTGAATGAACTTGTTGATGAGGAATTGGTGGAAAGGCACAAAGGAGACTTGGGGCCCAAAAATGGATTACAGCATCTCTCAGTGACAGTCCCTGTAGAGGGATGAGGGCAAAGTAACTTCTTTATTTGTCATCTAGATACTAAGCAAAAAGGTTGCAGCAAGGCTGGCCCCAGTGGCTAAAAATCTCCATTGCCACTGTTTTATTGAGAGACCACTCGTGACCCAGTAATATATTTCTGCTCAGTCTGTCAACTAGCATTCTGGGATGTCTCAGGTATGTACATTGCTACTAGAAAGCAACTGGAAGACACTGTCAAATTGTCATAGCTTCTCCATAAAGAGGGTATGATCAAATTCCACCTTGTTTGTTGATGTACCAAACCACTGACATTATCTGAGTGCATGGCAATCACATCCTTAGGTAGATAGTCCTGAAATGCCTGCACTTTAAGCAGGACCACTCTTAACTCCAAGACTTTGATGTGAAGCCTGGCCTCTACCACAGATCAGGTTCATTGGACTGTCCTCCCTTCCAAATGCCCCGGCCCACCCCCACCCAAGAAGGGTAGCATCTGTGGTCATTGTGGTTCTGGGTATTGTAGGACAGAAGAGTAATCCTTGAGTTACTGAATCAGAAGAAATCCACCACAGCATATGGTTCCTGCAGACTTGACAGAGTCATACACCACAGTGAAGGGGATGCAGTTTTTGGTGACCACTGCACAACTAGGTCTGCTTTAGAACTCTCATGTGATAGCTGGCTATGGGAACCAGGAAGCTATTAGACCTAGGACATATAATACCAGTCAAGCCCTGGGTCTGGGATTATTTATCACCTGGAGAGCTATGAAGCCAATTTGTTTGACTTGTGCTGAGGAAAGTTTTGCTGTCTGATGTCCAGTGTCTATGTGGCAACCTACAAATTCTATGGAATGAGCAGGTTGTAGCTTGCTCTTGCTGGTGTTTATAGAAATGCACAAGTGAGTTGTCAGTTGTAACAGGATGATTGATATATTACATGCAGATCTCTGGAGGTAGCAGTTAGAAGCCAATCATCTAAATGTAACTTGAGATAGGCTGCCACATCTGCCATAATGTTGGTGAACACCAGGGGGGCTGTGGTGAGACTGAAAGGTAGTGTTCTGAACTGATAATAATTGGCTCCAGCCAGAAATGAAGGAATCTGTTGTATTGCTACTGGATCTTTACATGATAGTAGATGTTGTGGAGAGTGATGGAATTCAGCCGATTGTCCTTCCTCCACAGAGGTAGAATGAACTGTAATGTGACCATCCAGAAATTTGTCTGTTTCACAAATCAATTCAGATTGCTGAGATCTAAAACTGGTCTTAGGTCCGCAGTCTTTTTTTGGTACTAAAAAGAACTTTTAACAGACTCCAAATCCTACTTGGTCTTGGGGGACCATTTGGATAACTCTTTTGTCCATTAACTTTGAAACTTCTGCTGCTGTGGATTCCAACTGATTGGGTGGAGTATCAGGAATCCTTTGTTTTTTCTTTGGGGTTTCTAGAAATGGTAGTACACAACCTCTGCTAATGCACCTGAGCACCCAAGAATTGGAAGTTACATTTTGCCAGGCTAAATGATGCACAAAGAAGTGTTCCCAGACTGCTTCCAGGCTGCATCAGTTGGGCAAGCACTCAGGGATGCTGATAAGGTTGCTCAGTGAACGGTCTATGGAAACCTTGGTTTTGTGGGCCATCCCTGCCTCTGGGAGGCCTATCCCCAGGAGTGGTGTGGTGTAAATCTTGAGATTTTTTTAAACCACGTTTCCCTCTTCTCCAATTCCCAGAAAAGGATGTCCGAGGGTTTGAAAAAGGGATTCCAATGTTTGACAAGATCTTATCACTCCTGGTAAGCATATCCTTGACTCTTAGTTGGAAATAAGTAATTTTAATAGTACCCTTTTAAATTTTCATATAAAACAGAAGTTAAGCTTACAAGTCTAAAGTTATTTAACTCATTCTTATCTCCTTTTTTTAAGAACTGGAGTTATTGATTTTTTTGCAAAGTGGGGAGTACTATATAATTATGTGGTAATGCATTAAAGATTTAATGCAATATTAGTAATAAAATGTTCTTTTAGAACAAAACATTGGAAGAAGGCAAAATGGTACACACCACATACCTCTGCTTGGTGAAAACTTTTGACACAATTTCCCACTCAAGCATAGTAGAAAATATAAATAAACTGGGAATAAACCCCTATGCCCCTGTTGGATTGCCAAATGGCTCACAGACGGAATGTAGGAAATCAAAATTGGGGAAGTTGCTTCCACTAAAAGACCAGTCATCAGTGGAGTCCCCAGGGTTTTATGCTGATACCTTTCTTGACTGGCATTTATTTTTCTGAAGTAAAATCCAGTACCAAAGGGCTCTGGCTGACTAAGTTTGCGGACAACTGCAAGCTAGGTGCATTCATTGACTCCTCAAATGACTTGGCCATTCTGCGGGAAGGTTTGTCCCAAATAAATAACTAGTGCCAAAATAAATGACTGAAACTAAATGCCAAAAATTGCATCATTGTATCTTTTAGGAAGTCATCTACCCCAGGGAACTACCACATTAACAATCCACCCCTAACAGCTGACCAATTTGTTCGGCACTTGAGAACTTATGCGGACAGTGATCCTAACTTTTGACCAACATGTGTCCATTGTTGTAAGAAAGTCCTTCTGTTTTACACAGCTTATAAACAAAGAGATTATGTCTAGATCAAAGGATATCATTGTCCCCCTTTACTCAGCCTTCATTAGGCCAATCACTGAATATAATAACCCCTTTGGAATGTATCTGTTCAGACACATGCAACAGCTAGAATACCCACAGAGATACCTTACTAAAAGGATACAAGGCCTAAACAGTATGTCCTACATGGACTGACTCAAAGCCCTGTCAATATATGCATGATCTTACATACTGCTAAGAGATAACCTGTGACTGGCAAAAAAGACTTCCTGCGACCCAGTACTGATGGATTTACTGCACATGAGCAAGTCAAATGGCATCAGAAATACTTGGTCTAAGGATTTAAACTTCTGCTGCATCATCAACAGAATGGTTTGGAGGGACAGATATATCTTTTAGAGGACACACAGACTCCCCATCCATACTCAACCACAACTTGGATCTATAGATGGGAAACAAAATATTTATACCATGACTGCTCCCTGTACTACTAATGAACAGAGGCATCTCCAAAATGCATTATCCCCTCACAGGTCCCCTCAAATTATCTATGGTATGATCCCAGTTATTTTCATTAGGGGTAACTATCAACCTTGGGACGGGTATCCAAATGGGATAGGTTAATTTGAGCACAAAAAGTGAAACTGGCTAGGCTTAAAACAGCCCACAGGGGCAGCTAGCCTAGCACTTACCTATAAATCAATGTAACAGTTACATTACCTGGTCCGACAGAAGTTATGTTACATGTAGTTGATAAGGTTTTGCGAACAAGACCAATACTTATTAATGCAGTTTACATTTGCAACAGACACTAACTCCCAAGATTCTAGATCACTCAGATAATTTGAGGATACCAAAAAGAACTTGGTAAACTCATCTACAATATTATTTGGGTATGAAATATTTTTCTAATATTATTATCATAGTAAATTAACCTGATATATCTTTGTGTTACTGTTCTACGGCAAAGTGCTATATATAGTAATTGAATTTAATTGTGCACTGATTTACAATGTTTACTCTGTTCATAATTTCATAAGTTGGTACTAGGCTATCGGCCCTAGGGCCTCTGCAAGCCCAGCCATAACAATTCCCTGGATATTTCTTCCCACAATATTTACTTCTCCAGGCCCCTGTCTAGCAGGGCGACTGACATGATCCCCGGGGTGAATTTCCTATCTCCCATCCAATCATCAAGGTTCCTTTTGAAGAGGGCCAAAGAGGCACTCTGCTTGATATGTATGGGCAGTCTATTCCAGAGTATGGGGAGTCTCTGGGTCAGGAACCTATCCCTCCAGCATGTTTTGTTCATTGTGATGACAAGGTTTAGATCCCTGGAGAGTGTGGCTCTGAGGGATTGGGATTTCTTTAAGTGGAGCATGTCCAACAGCTCAGGGTTTGACATGGCCTTGTATGTTAAGCAGAGATCGCCTCTGAGTAGACGATATGCCATAGAGTATAGCTGGAGTTTTTTTTTAGACGGTCAGTATATGGCATCTGCTTTAGGCCTATGATTCTTTTAGTAAGGTATTTCTGTGGCCTTTCAAGCTGTTGCAGATGTCTTGTGAGGTACATACCAAACGGGGCATTATACTCTATAATTGGTCTAATGAGGGATGAGTACAGTGGGACAATGACCTCCTTTTTTCTGGATGAAAAGCCCTTAGTGATGAGGTGTGCCACATAGAAGGATTTCCTGACTGTTGTGGCAATGTGGTTATCGAAAGTGAGACCACTGTCCACCTGTGTCCCTAAATCACTCATCACACTTTCGATGTTTAGTGTCCTGCCACCTATGTGGTAATTCATGGGTACATGTTTTTTTCCAAAGGGGATAACTATACATTTCTTGGCATTAAGCTTGAGCCCATGGCTCTGGCACCAGGCATCTGTTTCTGTAAGGCCCTTTTGTAGAATATCCACATCATTTGGGGATTCAATAATGGCTCCCAGTTTGCAGTCATCTGCAAACTTTGTTAGCCAGAGTCCCTTAGTGTTGGCCTGTACTTCAGAGAAGTAGATGCCAAACATGAGTGGTCCCAGGACTGAACTCTGAGGTACTCCACTTGTCACTTGTCTGAAGCTGGATTTGGAGTCGGCTACTTTTACTGTCTGGGTTCTGTCAGTAAGCCAGTTAGCAACCCATCGAGTGACGTAGGGATTTATGCCCAGTTTAGTAAGTTTATCTATAATTCCAGAGTGGGGGATGGTGTCAAAGGCCTTAGCGAGGTCCAAATAGGCTGTGTGGACTGCCTTACCCTTGTCCACAGCTCTGGAGACTGATTTGAAGAAGTCAATCAGATTCAGGAGACAAGATCGGCCCTTCACAAACCCAAACTGGGTGGGGTCTAGTGTTTGAAGGTTGCCAATGTCTTTGTTTATAAGTTCCATGATAATGCATTCCATGCCCTTGCAAATCAGGCTTGTCAGACTGATGGGACGGTAGTTCCCAGGATCCAAGGTGGATCCTTCCTTGTGGAGCGGGATAACTGTAGCTGTGCGCCACTCAGTGGGCACGAAGCCTGAGGTGAGGCTATGATTAAACATGACACTTAGGTGAGGTGCCAGTTCATTTTGTAGTTCATGTAGTACACAGCCTGGGATGTCATCTGGTCCCATGGATGCTGTATTCTTAGCTTTGGAGAGTGCGGTTTCTACCTGTGTGGCCATGATTATCGGAATTTGGCAATCTTTTGGTATTGAGATGGGCCCTTTAGTGGGTGAGAGTGGGGTGAAGTTGGCACTAAATCGATCTGCCAGGATATTGGCAATATCCTTGGGATCAGTATATTTAATGCCATTCTGTTGTAACTCAGAGCAGATCTGAGCATTGCCATTTAGATTTTTGACATAACTATAGAATGCCTTGTGGTTGTCTTTGGAATCTTTGGTGATTTTATTTTCGTAACTAGCTTTTGAGGATTTTATGAAGGATCTCAGCTTCTTACCGAGGCTGGAGAGGGAGTTTTTTGCATCCTGCGATTTGGTCATTAATGCCCATCTTTATGGTATATGGTCTGTGATTTCATTCCGTTAAAGTGTTATGACGTACTTACAGTATTTATGCATTGAGGTCATTTATGTTGTATTTCTTGGCTGCATGCAAAATTCAAAAAATTCTGTGTTAAAAAAACAGCAAGTGCCAGAGCAAACATGTGCCACTAGATGGTGCTCAAAAGTAATCCAAATTCCAAAACAATTTTGTTATAGCCCATGTCAGGAAGAGTCAAAATCAGGACAAAAACAACAACAAAAAAATAACAACAGCATTTAAATCATGCACAGTGAAACCCTTTACAAAGATAATGTAGAAAACAGGCCATTTTGGACCTTTTAATGCATTTCTGTAACTTCTGAAGGGGAAGGGCACATACCTCTCAAATGTCCAGATTTCTGCAGAATGTCCAGATTTTTGCCTCAAAATTTCAGTATGTCCCTCTTAAAATTTGTGGATCTCTAGCAAATCACTGGGATAATGTGAGGAATGAAATCACTAAATAATGACATACATTTGAGTTTCAGACTTCATATAATTTAGAAATGCATTTTAAACACAAACCGTCTTATTCTAGCTACTTTCTAAATCGATAAGAGCAATATTTAAAACCTGTCCCTAATTTTTCGGTCTTTGTCCCTCCATTAAGTCAGGCTTTGCCCAGATTTCTTGGGCTAAGAGGTTGAGAGGTATGCAGAGAAGTTCTTGATTCAGTACGAATTACTGTGCAGAAAAGGACTGGGTTGTCATACAGTGCCAGTGCAAACCCAGCAATAATTACCTAGCTTGAAAAGGGACAATTTAATACAGGAGTCTTCCCTCAAACTTTGTTTCATGTGACCTTTAGTGTTGTTCATGACAGTTTTACAAAATCTAGCAAAAAATCTAGTTTCAAATTGTAACACAACCTGGCTTCAGCAGTTAAGTTTTCCTGTTCTGAAACCATGGCTTTGTCTACTGACTGGTAATGTCTGTGTCCCACTTGAACTCGAAGGGTTCCATTCAGCTCACTGGCTAGTAGTTTGGCTTCTATTCACTTCAATGTGTATGTGAATTTAGTATTGGTGTAATGCAGCACCTTCAGACATTCATACCTATACAAGAACATCATCTTCAGAGACTGACATGAGTAAATTTAAAATCCTGTTAAAAATACATATTTACAGAGATGCATATAAATACATACACACAAACACACACATATATATATAGCTTGTTTGAACACTATCCCTGGGAAACAACTTTCTTCCATCTTCAGCTGATAGCTCATCTGCCCTTCACCAGAGGCATTTACACCATTTAAGCCCTGGGGCCTTTCATACATGCTCAGCTGACCAAATGTTGCATTCACACCTCTTTTTCTGTTTATAATAAGACTCCTGTCTGCAAATTATAGGCTGAGCATTCTCAAACTTCCATCATGAACTGCATTTGTTGTAGATCCACTGGATGTACTACACTTTTGGGCTTCTGGACTGCTAAAGAAAATGTACAGTTGTGTGAGGGGTAATCACCATAAAGTACAGTTGTGTACACTTACCATAAATGCAGATGTTCAAGTGTCGTCACTGTTGCAGTCATCACACTTGGGTTATCTGCCTGCAGGTAGCCATCAGTCGGCCCAAATACCAGAGTCTTGGGATTTCTGCGTGGATACTGTCGCCTCTTCCATGACGTCAGGTCGTCAGGGGTATAAAACATGCAGCCGACGCCATTACATCAGTTTTTCTTACCCCAGATGTCAGGAACCCCCAAAATAGGAAGCTATTACATGGTGTGGAACACCTCCAGTAAAAAGTAAATAGCCCTGCCATAAAAGATGGCCATAAAGAGGATAGGTTGAAAGGATAGAAAAAGCCAGGGGGCTGGAGGGAAGGAAACCAGGACTGCAACAGTGAATACACTGGAACATCTACATTTATGGTAAGTGTACACAACTGTACTATGTTCTTCATGTTTCACTGTTGCAGTCATCACACTTTGGGTTGATTCCCAAAGCTGAGGAAGGGTGGAGGCAGTGAAGAAGTGTTAGGGTTGGCTAGCAGGCCTTGTAAGACTGCTGTAGCAAATCCAGCACTGGATTTAGAAAAAATAGTTAAGTGGTAATGCTTGGTGAAGTTGTGTACAGAACTCCAGGTTGCAACTTCCAGGATGTCCCTGGTAGGGACTCCCCTGAGAAATGCTGTAGAGGTTGAAGCAGCTCTAGTGGAATGAGTTCTGATCCCCTGAGAGGTAGGTTTTCCATTGTGCTTGTAGTAGAAATGGATTCAGTGTCATATCCATTTGGAAATGGTTTGCTTCAAAATGGCCTTGCCCTCTGCCCCTGTAGCAAAGCTGACTAGCAGCTGGTCAGATTTTCTGAAAGGCTTAGTCCTGTCAAGGTAGAACCTGAGTTGTCTGTGCACGTCCAAGGAGTGCAGGATCCTTTCCCCTTTATTCTGAGGATTAAGGGAAAAAGGTTGGCAAATGGATGGTTTAAAGCCACACTGGATACCACCTTGGGCATAAAGGATGGGTTAGTCCTGAGGAAAACCCTGTCAGCATGGAAAATAATGAAGGGTTCCACCGCCGTTAGTGCCTGTAACTCAGACACTCTTCTTGCTGAAGTAATAGGTAGAAGTAAGGCTGTTTTCCAAGAGAGGAATTTTAACTCTGCTAAAGCAGCAAGTTCAAAAGGGGGAAGTGTGAGCTTCTCCAGTACAAAGTTAAGGTCCCAGGCCGGAGTGGGAGCCCTCCTAGGGGGCCTTAAATTGTTAGCTCCTCTCAGGAACTGTTTGATGAGAGGGTGAGAAAAGAGAGGTGGCTCAGTATTATAATGAGCTGAGATGGCAGAGGCATGAATATTAATGGATGAGAAGGATAAGCCTCTGTGGAGCGGCTCTGCTAGGTAATCAAGGATTTGAGGTAAGGTGGGCACAGCTGTGTCCTTTCCTTGATACGGACTCCAATAACAATATCTTTTCCACTTTTCAGCAAATGATTTCCTAGTACTAGGCCTTTTGGCCTCAAGGATGATGTCCAGCACCTGTTTGCTGAGGGATGCTGGTAGTGCATTCAGAGGATAAGCCAGGCTGCAAGATTTGGGGTTTGCAGCTGTGGATGCAAAATCTCTTCCTCCTGCTGAGACAGCAGGGAAGGTGTCTGATATAGGTGCCAGGGTGGCACTGCTGTCAGACTGCGTAGGAGTGGGTACCAGTGCTGGCGTGGCCAGTCTGGTGCAATAAGGATTGCCCTTGACCTGTCCTGTTTGATCTTGAGTAGTACTTTTGAGAGTAGGGGCAGAGGAGGAAAGGCATAAATTGAGAGGTTTTCCCATGTAAAGGATAGGGAATCCCTTATGGGATGTGCAGATAAGCTTCTTTTAAGTCTAGGGTGACTAACCAGGTATCCTTGGCTAGCAAAGGAAGAAGCTGTTGCAGTATAAGCATTTTGAATATTGGGGCCACCAGAAAGGTGTTGAGAATTGATAGATCCAGGATAGGGTGCCAAGAGCTCTCTTTTCTGGGCACCAGGAACAGTCTGGAGTAGAAACCCTGTCCCCTTTTTTCTACTGGAACAGGTTGAATATCCCTGATATGGAGAAGGGAAAGTACTTGCTTTTGAGCCTGTGCCCACTGGTTTGGAGGAAGGTCTGGCAACCTGCTTGGGGTTGAAAGTGAGCGGAAGTAGAATCTGTATCCCTGGGATACAATTTAGAACCCATCGGTCCTGAGTAATGGACATCCAGTTTTTTGCATGAAGGGCGAGTTTTCTTCCCAGGGGTACAAGTACTTGGGCATGGCTGGGAAGGATAACTGGAAAGTCATTGTGAACTTTTTCCATAAGGGGGAGGCTTACCACGCTCTGTTTTTGAGGTGGGAACACTCCATTGTTTAGATCTCTGCATACCCTGAGACTATAGACTTGGTGGTCTGTTTCCCCTGGGTTAGGACTGAGAAGGCCTGGGAGCGACTGTAAAGGACCAGTTGTTTGAAGGCCAATGCCTACTGAATCTAGGTGGCTGCACCTGTAAGAAATCTTTGACAGTTTGCATAGATTTAGCTTTTTCTTCCATCTTTTTAAGAACTACTTCTGCTTTTGTACCAAACAAATAATCCTGATTTAATGGAGCATCTAGTAATTTTGCTTTGACATGGTCCGGCAAGACTTGTTCCTTCAGCCAAGCATGCCTTCTCAGTACAGACCCAGTGACAGCAGCCCTGCAAGATTCTTCTAAGGCATCAAACCCACACTGCAAATTATGTTTACTAACTTGATTTACAGTATGCATTAACTCTTGTAAATCTTTATTTTTCTGCACAATCTGGAAGTAACACCATTTTTAGCTTAATTTGTTCCATAATATGTTGCTGGTACTTCAACATGTGAAACTGGCAATTCAAAGCCCTGATGGCAAGAGCTGCAGAGTTATATACCTTCTTACCTCATCTGTCTAAAGCTCTAAAATCCCTGTCTGAATGGGTAGGATTTTTGGCTGTAGTAGCCTTAATGCCTTTAGGTCCCTGGGAAATGGTCTCTGGATCCACAGTAGGATTCTTAAAGAGAAATTTGTGAGAGTCAGGTACTCTGCAGTACCTGTCAGGTTTTCGAGGAGCTGGTGGTAAACTGTCAGGAGTAAGACTGGATTCCATGAAGACATCATCTATAATATCCAAGACAGGGGGTATAGCTAGAGGCCTGTGCTGAGGCAGAGTCTCTTTTTGGACTGAGGATAGTCCTGGCATTCCCAGCAGAAATGCTCTCTTAAGATATGCAAGGTTTCATCAAAAGAAAAATCCTCTGCAGGGGAGGCAGAGGGAATGGATTCCCCTGCATCTGAATCCTCATAGGTAGATAAGGGTATGTCCTGGTAATCAGAAGGGTCAGAGTCATTGGACTCCTGGTCTGTAGAATCAGAAGGAAATTCAGTTCTTTGTCTTTTAACAGGGGAAGGCTGGCTTCCCCTAATTAGAGTAATAAGGTCTTCAGCCATTCTAAGCATTCGTTTTTGTGGCATGGGAGCTTGAGCATGTGCTTTGGATGTCAGTTTTCTAGGTGTAGTGTGAATTCTGGGCCTGAGAAACTCGGTAGTGTTAGTTAAAAATGAAGTCGGTTTAATACGAATATTGGTAGGTTGGAATACACCCTCAGAAGCTGGTGCCTGCACAGCAGCTCCGGACCCATCCAAGGTAGAGACATCCGCAGGTTCCATAGTCGAAGAAACATCTCATGGCATACCAGACTCCGAATGGGTCTTAGTAGGGGTCTGCAAATCTGTAGAAGCAGGTATCAGGGGCTGCAAAGGCACCTCACTGAGTACCAGCGGACAGGCGACTAGCTTAACAGAAGCATCGGCGGCAGTTTTGGACCTATGTGGTCTGCCACTGTCTTTATCCTCTAGCTTTTTCAGAAGATCAGTAGTCGGATGTCTTATCAAAGCCATTTTGGAATACGGAGAATGAGAGTGAAAGAATTTAGCGACAAAGATAGCCCAACAATGAATGGTTCGGTCATTGAACAAGGCACAAAACCGACAGCGAGGGACGTTGTGGTCTGGGCCTAAACAGGTGATGCAGTAAGAATGAAAATCTCTGTGAGGTATTTGCTTTCCACAGGCAAAACAATTGCTAACTTTTTCTGACATTGGTTAGAGAAAGAAAAAAGGATCCCCAACGGGGTAATTAGCTTTAGAAGACTTTAGGTTTGAAACTCGAAAAACTAAAATTTCAGGAAGCGGCCGACCAGCAATTGCGAACTGCTTCTGCTTTGGGCTCCTTCACGGAAGAAAGACTGATGTAATGGCATTGGATGCATGTTTTATACCCCCGATGACCTGACGTCATGGAAGAGGCGACAGCATCCGATGCAGAAATCCCAAGACTCTGGTATTCGGGCTGACTGAGGGCTACCTGCAGGCAGATAATCCAAGTGTGATGACTGCAACAGTGAAACACGAAGAACATCCACAGGTATCTGAATAGGATTGTTGCTGTAATGCATTCATGTAAACAGAAAAGGCTTCAGAAGGATGCCAGTCTACAAGCCAGGTCAACAGAATAGTCATAGATCCTTAGCGGACGTGACATTAATTCCCATACAGCTGTCATTTGTAAAAGTACTACAGTAAAAAAACAACATGGTCCACACTATCCTCTGTATGTTTTACTCAAAAAGGAAGAGAATGGTGGCAAAATATTGTTCCTGTTTACCATAAACCATTGAACAGAGTCTAAAGTTCCCCGAAGCAGGCGTCCACTTCTAAGGAGGGCATGAACTGCTGCCCATCAGACTTTCAAAGTAGTATTCAAACTATAAGCCTATCAAACCTTCTCCTGCAAGAAAAGCCCTCACCGCAAATCAGCTCAATATTCACACCTACATACAGAAGGAAAGCATCAGTACCAAGCAGTGTGAGATCTTGACCACAGCCCCAGGTGAAAGGTTATGGCATGCCTGACAATACCACAGTGGTGAAAATAAACCATCCCCACTTCTAGACTAAGCCTTTAGCTTGCAATACTTGAAGAACATGTGGATTAATGTTTAAGAGTCAACTTGATAGCGCAGGTACTCTTCAAGAAGCCTTCAGTGATAGCAGCTGCCATAGTAGAACATGCCTTGACCTGCCCACTCAGGCTTTTGCCATATCAGCCACAGCAGAAGGTGCTGCACTTAGCTAACAACTTGGACAATGTCTGCTTAGATACTGGTCATCTTCTATGCCTAGTGTTAAAGACACAAATTTTCTGGCCTTGTAAAGTCCTTTGTTCTGTAAGTCTAGTATCTCAGTCATCCAATTACATCCATAGTGTATGATCCATGCCCCCTTACTTTCAAGGCTAGGGTAAAAAAAAAAAAATGGTTAGGCCTCACAGTGATTCAAAGACAGCCCAAACCATTTTAGAACAATTTAGCCATGAAGGGGAGTTGTCTTCAAAGATATCCTGTCCTTGAGGAATGTACTATAAGGATATCTACACCTAAAGCCCGTAATTCAGAAGTTCTCCTGACCGAGGTAACAGCCATGAGTTAAAGGGTTTCAAGAGTATTTCAATTTAGCTATACTACCAGGCTCAAATGGAGGCAGAGCGAACTTACCTATGACAGCAGCGGTTTCAGGCTGCAAGATGTGTTTAGGCAGCTTAAGGTGAAGACTCCCCATCAAAAACAATTTAATGAATGTACATAAAATCGCTGGCTTCACACGGATGCAGGTAGAAAGTACAGTTGTGTACACTTACCATAAATGTAGATGTTCGAGTGTATTCACTGTTGCAGTCATTACATTTGGGTTATATGATTTACAGATATACTTTAATAAAGGAGTAAGAAAGACCTAGAAGCACTGTTAAGACCTGAGGCATGGGACAAGAGATTGGGACTGATGCTTTACCGAACCAGCATAAGAATAGTACAGTTGTGTACACTTACCATAAATGCAGATGTTCGAGTGTATTCACTGTTGCAGTCATTACATTTGGGTTACATGGTTTACAGATATACTTTAATAAAGGAGTAAGAAAGACCTAGAAGCACTGTTAAGACCTGAGGCATGGGACAGGAGATTGGGACTGATGCTTTACGCACCTGCATAAGAATAGTACAGTTGTGTACACTTACCATAAATGTAGATGTTAGAGTGTATTCACTGTTGCAGTCATTACATTTGGGTTATCTGCTTGCAGGTAGCCCTCAGTTGGCCTGATTAACAAAGTCTTGGGTCCTGCATCGGTTGCTGTCCCTTCTTCCATTCTTCCATGACATTAGGTCATCAGGGGTATAAAACATGCAGCCGACGCCATTACATCAGTTTTTCTTACCCCAGATGTCAGGTGCCCCCCTAATGGGAAGCAATTAAATATAAAAGTACAAAGATATACCTCCAACAAAAAAGCATATACACCAAAAAGGCGTTTAAGCATAGTAAAGGAAAGTAGAGGTATAGTCAAAAGAAGTTAGGGGGCTGGAGGCAGGGAAACCAGGACTGCAACAGTGAATACCCTCGAACATCTACATTTATGCTAAGTGTATACAACTGTACTATGTTCTTAGTGTTTCACTGTTGCAGTCATTACATTTGGGTAGATTCCCAAAGCTATGGTTGAGAGGAAGAATTTAGATAGCATTAGGGCCAGCTATAAGGCCCTGCAAGACTGCAGTGGCAAAGTCAGCTCCGAATTTAAAGAACATTGGCAAATGATAATGCTTGGTGAAAGTATGTACAGAACTCCAGGTAGCAGCTTCTAGGATGTCCCTGGTAGGGACGCCTCTGAGAAAGGCTGTAGAGATAGATGCAGCCCTGGTGGAGTGAGGTCTGATCCCCTGGAGGATAGGTTTTCCATGGTGCTTAAAGCAGAAATAAATGCAATGGCTTATCCATTTAGAGATGGTTTGCTTTGAAATAGCCTTCCCCCTCTGCCCCTGCAGCAAATGCCAGCAGCAGTTGTTCAGATTTCCTATGAGGTTTAGTCCTGTCCACGTAGAATCTAAGTTGTCTGTGCACATTGCAGTATCCATTCCCCTTTACTCTGTGGATTGGGAAAGAAGGTTGGTATCCACACTGGATGCCAGCTTGGGCATAACGGATGGATTGGTTCTGAGGGACACACTGTCTGCATGAAAGATGAAAGGCTCCATTGCCTAAGGGCCTGTAATTCACATACCATTCTAGCTGAAGTGATTGTTAAAAGGAAAGCTGTTTTCCAAGAAAGAAATTTTAAGTCTGCAGTAGCAGCCGGCTCGAAAGGAGGTAGATTGAGTTTCTCCAAGACAAAGTTAAACTCCCAGGCTGGGGTTGTAGCTCTCTTGGGTGGTCTCAAAATTTTGGCCCCTCTGAAGAACTGCTTGAGCAGTGGATGAGAGAAGAGGGGAGGTTCTGTGTTATAATGAGTTGAAATGGCTGAAGCGTGGATTTTAATGGAGGAAAAAGACAGGCCCTTGTGAAGCATCTCAGTTAAGTTTTGTAAAATCTGAGGTAAATTAGGTGCTGCTATGCTTATCCCTTGAGATTAGTTCCAGGCACAAAATCTTTTCCATTTTTCAGCATAAGATGTCTAGTACTAGGCCTCCTTCCCTCTGAAATGATATCCATCACAGGTTTGCTGAGGGATGGTAAAGGAGAGATTAAGTAATTAGCCAGGCTGCAAGGTTCAGTGTGAGAAGCTGAGGGTGCAGAATCTGGTTCTCCTGCTGAGACAGCAGGGAAGAAGTCTGAGGCAGGGGCCATGGAGATAACTGTGACACACTGCACAGGAGGGGGTTACCAGTGTTTGCGCGGCCAGTCTGGAGCAATCAAAATCATCCTTGGTTTGTCCTGTTTGATTTTTACTAGTACTTTAGAGAGCAGAGGTAGAGGGGGGAAGGCATAGACTGACAGGTTTTTCCAGCTGAAGGACAGAACATCCACTTTCCAGGCTTGTTTGTGGGGAGTCCTTGTGCAAAATTTGCCCAAATGGTAGTTCTGGGGAGAGGCAAACAGGTCACCCCCATTTGTTTGTCAACGTGTTGAAAATCCTTGGTTCCAGTTTCCACTCGTGTGGGCCCATGAGGTTTCTGCTTAGTCCTTCTGGCAGTGTATTTAATTTTCCTGGCAGGAATTGAGCTTGTAGGTGCACTTGGTAACTCAAGGCTGTGTTCCACAATGCCGTGGCTAGTCTGCAGAGGGGGTAAGAATGTGTACCCCCCTGCTTGTTTATGTACCACATAACAGTGGTGTAGTCCATCTTTACCATTAGTTGTCCTGGAAGAATCTGGTCCTTGAAGGCTGTCAGAGCATTCTGTACAGCTAACATTTCTTTTTGATTGATATGCAGGTGCATTTGACTTGGGTTCCATTTGCCCAGAATGCACTTCCCTGCCAGGTGAGCCCCCCATGCATAGTCTGATGCGTCTGTTGTTAGGGTTTGGGCAGCAGGGGGTGGTGTGAAAGGTAGTCCCTTGTTTTGGTGGCAGGGCTCTGCCCACCAATGGAACTCTAGGCGTAGGCAAGGTATGATAGGAATCATTGTTTCTAGGTCTTAAGAATGTTGACACCATGGGCTTTTTAGATACCACTGTAGTTTCCTCATATGCAGTCTTGCATATGGAATTAGAAGAATGCAGGAGGCCATGAACCCCAAGGCTTGCACTATTTGGCTTGCAGATAGCAGGGTTTTTGTGGCCACTTGTTTGAAGTAGGTTGTCAAATGAATTTGTTTCTCTGGCGTGCGGTAAGCCATTTGAGAAGTTGTATTCAAGCTTGCTCCCAGGAATATAATTTGTTGACAGAGTACCAGGTGTGAATTCTTTTCATTTATGGTGTACCCCAGACAAGTTAGAACCCTTTGTACAAAGGCTAGATGATTCAAAAGTATGCCCTGGCTTTCTGCCTGAATTAGACAATCGTCCAGGTATGGGTATATTTGAATATTTCTTTGCTTGCAAAATGCAATAAAGTACAGTTTTGTACCTACCATAAATGTAGATGTCCGAACTGGATAGCATCTGCAGTCATAACAAATGGGTTGTCCTGTCGTCAGGCAGCCCTTGATCGGATTCCAAAGTCTGGGTCCGGCTTCGGCTGATGTCGCACTTCACCCGACGTCATCTCTGCTGGTCTCCGGGTATAAAGGCATCAGCCAACGCCATTTTCCTCAGTGTTTCTTGCCCCAGATGCCAATTGCCCTCTTGGAAAGCTAAATTTTGGATAAAAGCCAATGTCTCCAAAATAGTAGAAGGCAAACACAAAAAATAAACATATATGTACATATATACAAACAAATACACCATAAGAGACTCCCCAGCTAGCTATTAGGAGGTAAATACCTAGGAGTACCACAGAGGGAAGGCGGAGGGTAATCCTGACTGCAGATGCTATCCAGTTCGGACATCTACATTTATGGTAGGTACAAAACTGTACTATGTCCTTCATGGATGCATCTGCAGTCATAACAAATGGGTAGAATACCATAGCCAAACTAGGGGAGGAGGAATAAAAATTATGGTGTAGTCAGGATCCCTTGCAGTACAGCAGTGGCAAACCCTGCTCTGGATCTAGAATATAGAGGTAAATTATAATGCTTGGCAAATGTATGCACGGAGGTCCAAGTAGCCGCCTCAATAATGTCCTTGGTTGCCACTCTTAAGAAAGCTGTGGTAGTGGCTGTAGCCCTTGTATAATGAGGTCTTATGTTCTGTGGAATTGGTTTTCCATGGTAGGAGTAACAGAATCTTATGCAATTTCCTATTCATTTGGAGATTGTCTGTTTTGAAATTGCTTTTCCTTCCCTTCCTGTTGCATAGGCTACAAAGAGCTGGTCAGTTTTTCTGTTACCTTTGGTTCTGTCCAGGTAGTAGTGTAACTGTCTATGTACATCCAAGGTATGCATTATTCTTTCACCTCTGTTTTGTGGATTGGGAAAGAAGGTAGGTAGGTGGATTGCCTGGTTTAAAGACACTCTGGATACCACCTTAGGCATAAATGTAGGATTAGTTCTCATGGACACCCTATCTTGATGGAAGATTAGGAAGGGTTGCACTGCCATTAAGGCCTGTAGTTCCGAAACCCTCCTTGCTGAAGTAATAGCCAGTAGGAAAACAGTTTTCCATGACAGGTGTTGTAGATCTGCTGTTGCTGCTGGTTCAAACGGAGGGAGTGTCAACTTTTCTAGTACAAAATTCAAGTCCCATGCTGGTAATGGTGGTTTCCTAGGAGGTTTTACATTCTTGATCCCTCTGAGGAACTGCCTGAGTAGAGGATGTGAAAAGACAGGAGGATCAAAGCTGTATTCTGCTGAAATAGCTGATGCATGTATCTTGATGGAGGAATAGGACAGGCCTGTATGTAGAAGCTCTGCCAAGTACTCCAGAATGTTAGCAATATCTATGTTCGACACATCTTTTCCTCTTTCAGTACTCCAGATGACGAACCTTTTCCATTTTCCTGCATAGTTCCTTCTTGTTGAAGGTCTGCGGGCTTCAAGGATAATGTCTTTAACCCTGTGTGAAAGGTCTGGGATAGTAACTGCTATGTGATGTACCAGGCATTCAGAGGCAAGGTTTTAGGTTTGGATGTATGATGTTGTAGTTGTTCTGAGTTAACATCAGAGGCATCAGGGGTATTGACCACATCTTCTCCCGAGACATGCTCCTCGGCAATGGGTACCAGTGTTGTCTTGGCCAGTTCGGAGCTATCAGAATTATCCTTGGACATTCCTCTTTGATTTTCAGTAGTACCTTGTGCATCAAGGGAAGAGGTGGAAATGCATATGCTGTCAGGCCTTTCCAGCTGAAGGATAGAGAGTCCACCTTCCATGCAAGTGGGTGGAATGTCCTTGTGCAGAATGTTTTGAGCTGGTGATTTAGTGGGGAAGTGAATAGATCTATTTGTGGCATTCCCCATTTCTTTGTGATGGCCTTGAAGATGTCCGGGTGTAGCATCCATTCGTGAGCATCCGAGGTGGTTCTGCTTAAAATGTCTGCTAGGGTGTTCTCTTTTCCCGGTACAAATATTGCCTGTAACTGGATGTTGTAGCTGAGAGCCAGATTCCAAAGGTCCAAAGTCATTCTGCATAGGGGGTAAGAATGAGTGCCTCCCTGTTTGTTGATGTACCACATGACTGTGGTGTTGTTTGTCCTTATCAAATGGCCTTCTTTGAGGAATGGTTTGAATTTTAGGATTGCCAGTTTTACTGCCAGCATTTCTTTTTGGTTTATGTGCAGGTGTAGCTGGTCCTGAGTCCACAGTCCTTGTACGCATTTGTCCAGCATGTGTGCCCCCCATCCTAGGTCTGTGGCGTCCGTTGTGATGGTTTGGTTTGCTCGAAGGTTGTGGAAGGGTAAGCCTGGGTTTGACTGGCATGCCCGAGCCCACCATAGGAACTCCTGTTTTAAGCATGGGATTAGTGGTATTTCTGTTTCTAAGCTGTGCCTGTGTTGAGACCATAAATTCTTTAGGTACCACTGTAACTTTCTCATATGCAGTCTGGCATGTGGGACCAAGATTATGCATGATGCCATGAAGCCCAAGGCCTGCAGAACTTTTCTTGCTGTTAGTTTGTTCTGCTTTGTTAATGCCAAGAAGTAAAGAGGAAGCTCTTTTTGTTTTTCTGCAGTTAGGAATGCCATCTGTTTTACTGTGTCCAATTCGCCCAAGAAAGTTCTTGTCTGGGATGGTATCAGCCTTGACTTTTGTAAATTGACTGTGTATCCCAGGGCTTGTAGCAAGTAAATGACCCTTTGTAAATCTGTTGTCAGCTTGCTTTTGTTGTCCGCTTGTAACAGGCAGTCGTCCAGGTATGGATAAATTTGGATTCTCTGTACTCTGCAGTGGCGATTACTGATGCCAGGCATTTTGTGAATACTCTGGGCGCAGTAGATAAGCCAAAGGGCAATGCTGAGAATTGATAATGCTCTGATCCTGCAAGAAATCTGAGGTATCTTCTGCAATTTGGTCGAATGGGGACATGCAGGTATGCCTCCTTGAGATTTAGAGTTACCAGCCAACACTCCTTGCCCAGCATGGGAAGAAGTTGCTGTAGGGTCAGCATTTTGAATTTTGGGACAATGATGTATGTGTTTAAGATGGACAGGTAGAATAGGTCTCCAGTTTTTCTCTTTTCTTGGTACTAGGAAGAGTCTGGAGTAGAATCCTTTGCCCTGTTCTGTTATTGGTACTCTTTCCACAGCTCTCATATTTATTAATTCCGCTATTTGGTGCAGGGCTTCTATTTTTTTGATTTGGGGCAGGTTTGGCATTCCTCTTTTTACTGGTAACGTGTGGAAGTGGAACCGGTAGCCTTGGTCTATAGTTTGCAAAATCCACTTGTCTTTTGTGATATAGTGCCAATTTTTCGAGAATAAGGCTAACCTTCCGCCTAATGGTGCTGCTAATTGCTCCCTGGTAGGCGGAGACAGAGCCAAGTCACTGTGATTGTCCGGTTGCAGTGGCAGTGGTTGTGTCTGTGCCTCGGTTATTGCCTTGCCACTGTCGTCCTCTGTAGGCACCTCCTCTGAATTGATTTCTGTCCCTAGAGCGTCTGTTTCTGCCCCTTTGTGATCTTGTGGAGTCAGGAAAGGACCAATTTTTGGCAGGCCAGTTCCTGCTAAACCTTGGGGGCTGAACCTGTAGGAAATCTTTAACTGTTTGTACAGATTTTGCCTTCTCTTCCATTTTCTTCATTACCTGCTGGGCAGGTTCCCCAAATAGACTGGCCTTATCCATAGGAGCATCCAATAGCTTAGCTTTAACATGATCCGGTAAGACCTGTTCTTTCAACCATGCATGCCTTCTTATCACTGTGCCAGTCATGGCTGATCTAAATGAAGCCTCCAGTGCATCATAGCCACATTTTAAAGAATGGTTACTAACCTGTTGGATGTTATTCACCATTTCTAATACATATTTCTTATCTAAAGATTTATCAGAGGACAGCTTTTTAATTAACTGATCAAGCATAAACTCTTGGTATTGGATCATGTGAAACTGACAGTTTAAAGCTCTAGCTGAGAGAGTAGCAGAGGTGTAGACTTTTTTCCCCCATCTCTCTAAGGACCTGGATTCCCTTTCAGAGGGAATAGGGTTTTTTGCTGTGGTGGAAGCTACTGCCTTAGGCCCCTGGGATATAGTTTCGGGGTCTGCTAGTGGGGCCTTGTAAAGGTGGTGATGAGTGTCTGGTACCCTGTAAAATCTATCTGGTTTGGCAGGGGCTGGAGGTAAAGAATCAGGTGCAGTGCAGACATCATTAAATGCATCGTCCACAACAGACATGACAGGAGGTATAGCTAAGGGCCTATGTTGTGGTAAGTGCAGAAAAGTCCTAAGCCTTTTTCTTGAATCAGAGAAATCTTGTCCCTGCCATTGGAATTGTTCTCTCATGGCATGTAAGGTTTCTCCAAAGGAGAATTCCTCTGGTGGAGAGGCAGCTGGAATGGATTCTTCAGCATCTGAATCTTCATAATTGGAAAAAGGAGCCTCTGGCTGGTCTGTAATGTCTGAGTCATCCGCAGAATCATCAGAGGACACAGGCTTGGGGGGCTCTGCCCTAGGTCTCTTTTCTGGGGGCTGAGAGGCCCTGTCTGGGTGAGATTGGGATCCCCTAATTAAGGATATTAAATCTTCTGCCAGAGTAAGCATTTGTGAACTAGAAGTGGGCCTGATTGAGGGTGGTTTAACAGGCACTGATTTAGCTGATTTGGCTGCTTTAGCCCTGGCAAAAGCCTTAATAGACATGGCTGCAGGAGGCCTAGCAGCACCACGTGCTGGGGTAGAGATATCCAAAGGGATGGTGTCTGACAAATCAGTAGAAACCACAGTTGTAGGCAAAATTTCTGAGGCTGATTCAGGTAAGGTAGCAGGAGCCTCAGTAGTAGTCATGGATTCGGCTGAAGATTGACCAGTTTTCGGTTTCGCCGAAACCGAGACACTCGCTTTGCTTGTTTCGCCGAAACCGGACTGCAGTGTCGGTCTTTTCTGCGTTTTTAACAATTTGGGTAGTCGGAGGATCCGACGGCATAATAAAATCTGAGCAAAAACTGTTCAGCAACTCCGACCTCGTTCGGTTGAAGGAAGCAGGCGAACAGGCTGCTACGTCGTGGTCTGGGCCTAAGCAAGGCAAACAGTAAGAGTGGAAATCTTTATGAGGTATTTGTTTCCCACAAGTTAAACAGTTATTGACTTTTTCTGACATCGGCTGAGGCAAGAAAGAGTCCCCAACGTAGCTTTTAGAAGTCTTGGTAGTATTCGGTAGTAGTAATCTCTGGATCTGACTGACCGGCACTTGCGAACAGCTTCTGCTTCGGGCGCCACGCGGCAAGAAAGACTGAGGAAAATGGCGTCGGCTGATGCCTTTATACCCGGAGACCAGCAGAGATGACGTCAGGTGAAGTGCGACATCAGCCGAAGCCGGACCCAGACTTTGGAATCCGGCCGACCGAAGGGCTGCCTGACGACAGGACAACCCATTTGTTATGACTGCAGATGCATCCATGAAGGACATCTGGAGCTAGGCACTTTGTGAATACCCTGGGCCCAGTAGATAAGCCAAAGGGCAGTGCAGAGAACTGATAGCGCATGTAGCCTGCTTTGAAGCGTAGGTATCTTCTGCAAGATTTCATGATTGGGATGTGCAGGTATGCTTCTTTTAAATCTAGTGTTGCCAACCAGGCATCTTTGCCTAGCATAGGAAGTAATTGGTGAAGAGTCAGCATCTTGAATTTTGGAATCTCCAAAAAGGTGTTTAGAGTAGACAGGTCCAGGATAGGATGCCATGAATTGTCTTTTCTAGGTACCAGGAAAAGTCTCGAGTAGAAACCTTGTCCCTTTTCCTCTTCTGGTACCAGATGAATAGCCCCCATGCTTAAGAGAGAAATTACTTGTTTTTGGGCCTCTGCCCACTGATTTGGGGGTAGGTCTGGCCACCCGTTTGGTGTTGGCAATGTGTGGAAGTGAAATCTGTATCCCTGGATCACTATATTTAAAACCCATTTGTCCTGGGTAATGAGTTCCCAATTCTTTGCATGAAGAGCAATCTTTCCCCCCAAAGGGGCAGTCAGTTGATAAGTGCTTGGAAACTTTAAAAGCAAGTCACTGGGACAGTTTACCATAGGGGGGAGTCTTATTATTCCCAGATTTGGAAGGGGAGGCCCCCCACTGCTTAGTTCTGTGTTTCCCCTGGGACTGAAACCTGGGGTTTTTGCTGTGTCTGGATTTGGCTTGAGAAGACCTGGAAGGGGCTGGAAAGGACCAATTCTTAGAGGGCCAGTGCCTACTAAATCTAGGAGGCTGAACTTGTAAAAAATCTTTAACAGTTTGCATAGATTTAGATTTACCTTCCATATTTTTAAGAACGTCCTCAGCCTTGTTGCCAAACAGGCAGTCCTGATTTAAAGGAGCATCCAACAATTTATCTTTGACATGATCAGGCAAAGATTGCTCCTTACATCAAGCATGCCTTCTGAGCACAGGCCCAGTAACAGCAGCCCTGCAAGAGACCTCTAATGAATCAAAACCACATTGCAAAGTATGTTTTCCAACTTGTTCAGCAGAATGCATTAAATCCTGTAATTCTTTACTTTCCACACAGTCAGGAATCAACATCATTTTCTGTTTAAGCAGTCCAATAACATGTTGCTGATACTTTAACATATGAAACTGGCAGATTAAAGCCCTAATGGCAAAGGTTGCAGAAGTGTAAACCTTCTTACCCCATCTATCCAGCGCCCTGGAGTCTCTATCAGAAGGGGTAGGATTTGTAGAATCCTTAATGCCCTTGGGCCCCTGTGAAATAGTCTCTGGATATGAAACAGGATTTTTAAAAAGGAACTTGTGGGACTCAGGGACCCTGTAGTATCTGTCAGATTTTCTGGGAGTAGGAGGCAGGGTATCAGGAGCCAAACTAGATTCCGAAAAAGCATCATCAACAATGTCTAGTACAGGAGGAATAGCTAAATGCCTATGCTGAGGTAAGAGAAGGAAATCCCTAAGCCTCTTTTTTGAATCAGAAGAATCCTGGGTTTCCCAGTGGAAATACTCCCTTAGAGTATGTAAGGTTTCCCCAAAAGAAAAATCCTCAGGAGGGGAAGCAGAGGAAATGGAGTCCTCTGCATCAGAATCTTATTAAGTAGATAAGGGCAAATCCAGATCATCAAAAGAATCAGAAACAACAGAATCCTGTTCAGATTCATAATCAGCTTCAGTCCTTGGCCTCTTAGAAGGGGGGGGGGGGGTTGGCTACCCCTGATTAGAGTTATTAGATCTTCAGCCATTCTTATCATTTGTTTTTTAGGCATAGAGGCCTGAGCATGTGACCTGGGCGTCGCTTTTTTAGGCATGGATCGAGATTTAGGCCTAAGTAAAGAAGGAGGCGTCGGTTTAATATGCAAGTCCGTAGGCCTGAATACACCCTCAGAAGCCGGTGCCTGCACAGCAGCTCCGGACACATCCAAGGTAGAGACATCCGCGGGTTCCATAGTTGAAGCATCTCGCGGCATACCAGACTCCGAATGGGTCTCAGTAGAGGCCTGCGAATCAGAAGTAGCGGGTATGAGGGGCTGCGAAAGCACCTCACTGTGTACCGGCGAACTGGCGACTGGCTTAGGAGAAGCATCGTTGGCAGTTTTGGACCTCGGCCGCCTGTCTGTCTTTATCTTTGTGTTTTTTCGGAATCCCGGTAGTCGGATGGCTAACCGACAACATTTCTGGATAACTAAACCAAAAACCGAAATATTTAGAGGCGAAAATATACCGACAACAGATAGTGCACTGATTAAATAAAGCACAAAAATGACAGCAAGGTACGTCATGGTCAGGGCCTAGGCAAGGAATACAGTACAAAGTAAAATCTTTATGAGGTATTTGCTTTCCACAAGTAATGCAATTAACAACTTTTACTGACATCAGTAAGGAGCAAGAAAAAGTTTCCCCAACGGGGTACTTAGCTTTAGTTGAAGATTTCGGTTCTGAAACTCGAAAATGAAAATTTCAGGAGTCGGCCGACAGGCACTTGCAAACTGCTTCTGCTTCGGGCACCACACGGCAAGAAAGACTAATGTAATGGCGTTGGCTGCATGTTTTATACCCCTGTCGAGCTGACATCATGGAAGAAGGGACAGCAACTGATGTAGGACCCAAGACTTTGTTAATCCGGCTGACTGAGGGCTACCTGCAAGTAGATAACCCAAATGTAATGACTGCAACAGTGAAACATGAAGAACATCTACTTTTTTGGATAGATATGACTTCTGGTGATAGGTTGTCTTGCTTCTTTTAGGATATGAAGAGCATCTAAGGAGAATAAAGAAATATCTTCTAGGCAGTTAGTCTGAAGTAAACAATATTCTATCCTGTTGACTGTACAGTCTGCAAAGAAAAATAAAAGTAATTGGGTCTTCTGTTACTGTATGCTTCAGCCAGAGAGAATCAGGCTTATCTTGATGCCTGAAGCTATTAACACAATTTCTGATCTATACCTTCTTACCTTTAGAAGCAGCTCTGAAATGACAGGAGCTGGTGAGAAAGTATACAAAAATCCCAATCCTAACTGGTTGTAGATTGGACACTGCTACCTCATCATCATCATGGTCAGAAAGATTGGCCTAGAGAAGTTTCCATTTGAGTGAGCCAGTAGATTCCCTGCTCAAGGCATCTGCTACACAGCTCTGCTGAATGACTATGTGAATTGCTTTGAGGTACAAGCTAAGAGAGTGCTGTGTTCCAGAAGAAGTACAGTTGTGTACAATTACCATAAATGTAGATGTTCAAGTGTATTCACTGTTGCAGTCATCACATTTGGGTTATCTGCTTGCAGTAGCCCTCAGTCGGCCTGATTATCAAATTCTTGGGTCCTGCATCGGTTGCTGTCTCATCTTCCATGATGTCTGGTAGTCAGGGGTATAAAGCATGCAGCAGACGCCATTACATCAGTTTTTCTTGCCCCAGATGTCAGGTGCCCCCTTAATGGGAAGCAATTTTAGATATATATATATATATATATATATATACATACACAAGGTTATACCACCAACTAAAAAGCTTTTAAGCATAGTAAAGGAGAGTAGAGATATAGCCTAAAAAAGTCAGGGGGCTGGAGGACTGCAACAGTGAATACACTCGAACATCTACATTTATGGTAAGTGTACACAAGTGTACTATGTTCTTCATGTTTCACTGTTGCAGTCATCACATTTTGGTAGAGTCCCAAAGTTAAGGACGGGAGGAGGAATTTAGATAGCATTATTACCAGCTATAAGGCCCTGCAAGACTACAGTGGCTAAGCCAGCTCTTGATTTAGAGAAAACTGGCAAATGGTAATGCTTGGTGTACAGAACTCCAGGTAACAGCTTCTAGGATGTCCCTGGTAGGGACACCTCTGAGAAAGGCTGTAGAGGTAGATGCAGCCCTAGTTGAGTGGAGTCTAATCCCCTGTGGGATAGGTTTTCCATGGTGCTTATAGCAGAAATGAATGCAATGGCCTATCCATTTAGAAATGGTTTGCTTTGAAACAGCCTTCTCCTCTGCCCCTGCAGCAAATGCCACCAGCAGTTACTCATATTTCCTTTGAGGTTTAGTCCTGTCCAAATAAAATCTAAGTTGTCTGTGCACATCTAAGGAGTGCAGTATCCATTCCCCTTTGTTCTGTGGATTAGAAAAGAAGGTTGGCAAATGAATAGACTGATTAAGAGCCACACTGGATACCACCTTGGGCATGAAGGAGGGATTGGTCCTGAGGGACACCCTGTCTGCATGAAAGATAATGAAAGGCTCCAGTGCCATAAGGGCCTGTAATTCAGATACCCTTCTTGCTGAAGTGATTGCTAAAAGGAAAGCTGTTCTCCAGGAAATAAATTTTAAATCTGCAATAGCAGCTGGCTCTAAAGGAAGAAGAGTGAGTTTCTCCAAGACAAAGTTAAGGTCCCAGGCTGGAGTTGGAGCTCTCCTGGGGGACCTTAAAGTTTTGGCCCCTCTGAGGAACTGTTTGAGCAGTGGGTGAGAGAAGAGGGGAGGCTCTGTGCTATAATGAGCTGAAATAGCTGAGGCATGAATTTTGATGGAGGAAAAAGACAAGCTCTTATGAAGCATCTCAGTCAAGTATTGTAGAATCTGAGGTAAATTGGGCACTGCTGGGTTCATTCTTTGAGATTGGTTCCAGGCACAGAATCTTTTCCATTTTGCAGCATAAGATTTTCTAGTACTAGGCCTCCTTGCCTCTAAAGTGATATCCATCACTGATTTACTGAGGGATGGTGAAGGAGAGATTAGTACTAAGCTATGCTGCTGCTAGGTTCAGGTTTGCAGCTGAGGTGCAGAATCTGGTTCTCCTGCTGAGACAACAGGGAAGGAATCTGACTCAGGTGCCATGAAAACCACCAGTGGCCAGCATAGTGTACAAGCACACCAATAATAAATGAAAAATTAAGACATAACACTTATTCAGACTGGTTTCGCTAACCAGCCTTCTTCAGTGAAAATGTGTACTCTATGCTGGCCACTGGTGTTTTACTGTGTATGGTTTGGCCGCATTCTCAGCACACGCAGAGCATTGGGTTTTGCAGGTGCCATGAAGCCAAGAGTGACACAGTCTGGTGCAATTAAAATGGTTTGTCCTGTTTGATCTTTAGTAGTACTTTGGAGAGCACAGGCAGAGGAGGAAATGCATAAACTGATAGGTTTTTCCAGCTGAAGGATAGAGCATCCACTTTCCAAGCTAGCTTGCGGGGAATCCTTGTGCAAAATTTGTACAGTTGATGGTTTACATTTGGGTTATATGATTTACAGATATACTTTAATAAAGGAGTAAGAAAGACCTAGAAGCACTGTTAAGACCTGAGGCATGGGACAAGAGATTGGGACTGATGCTTTACCGAACCAGCATAAGAATAGTACAGTTGTGTACACTTACCATAAATGCAGATGTTCGAGTGTATTCACTGTTGCAGTCATTACATTTGGGTTACATGGTTTACAGATATACTTTAATAAAGGAGTAAGAAAGACCTAGAAGCACTGTTAAGACCTGAGGCATGGGACAGGAGATTGGGACTGATGCTTTACCGCACCTGCATAAGAATAGTACAGTTGTGTACACTTACCATAAATGTAGATGTTAGAGTGTATTCACTGTTGCAGTCATTACATTTGGGTTATCTGCTTGCAGGTAGCCCTCAGTTGGCCTGATTAACAAAGTCTTGGGTCCTGCATCGGTTGCTGTCCCTTCTTCCATTCTTCCATGACATTAGGTCATCAGGGGTATAAAACATGCAGCCGACGCCATTACATCAGTTTTTCTTACCCCAGATGTCAGGTGCCCCCCTAATGGGAAGCAATTAAATATAAAAGTACAAAGATATACCTCCAACAAAAAAGCATATACACCAAAAAGGCGTTTAAGCATAGTAAAGGAAAGTAGAGGTATAGTCAAAAGAAGTTAGGGGGCTGGAGGCAGGGAAACCAGGACTGCAACAGTGAATACACTCGAACATCTACATTTATGGTAAGTGTATACAACTGTACTATGTTCTTAGTGTTTCACTGTTGCAGTCATTACATTTGGGTAGATTCCCAAAGCTATGGTTGAGAGGAGGAATTTAGATAGCATTAGGGCCAGCTATAAGGCCCTGCAAGACTGCAGTGGCAAAGTCAGCTCCGAATTTAAAGAACATTGGCAAATAATAATGCTTGGTGAAAGTATGTACAGAACTCCAGGTAGCAGCTTCTAGGATGTCCCTGGTAGGGACGCCTCTGAGAAAGGCTGTAGAGATAGATGCAGCCCTGGTGGAGTGAGGTCTGATCCCCTGGAGGATAGGTTTTCCATGGTGCTTAAAGCAGAAATGAATGCAATGGCTTATCCATTTAGAGATGGTTTGCTTTGAAATAGCCTTCCCCTCTGCCCCTGCAGCAAATGCCAGCAGCAGTTGTTCAGATTTCCTATGAGGTTTAGTCCTGTCCACGTAGAATCTAAGTTGTCTGTGCACATCTACGGATTGCAGTATCCATTCCCCTTTACTCTGTGGATTGGGAAAGAAGGTTGGTATCCACACTGGATGCCAGCTTGGGCATAACGGATGGACTGGTTCTGAGGGACACACTGTCTGCATGAAAGATGAAAGGCTCCATTGCCTAAGGGCCTGTAATTCACATACCATTCTAGCTGAAGTGATTGTTAAAAGGAAAGCTGTTTTCCAAGAAAGAAATTTTAAGTCTGCAGTAGCAGCCGGCTCGAAAGGAGGTAGATTGAGTTTCTCCAAGACAAAGTTAAACTCCCAGGCTGGGGTTGTAGCTCTCTTGGGTGGTCTCAAAATTTTGGCCCCTCTGAAGAACTGCTTGAGCAGTGGATGAGAGAAGAGGGGAGGTTCTGTGTTATAATGAGTTGAAATGGCTGAGGCGTGGATTTTAATGGAGGAAAAAGACAGGCCCTTGTGAAGCATCTCAGTCAAGTATTGTAGAATCTGAGGTAAATTGGGCACTGCTGGGTTCATTCTTTGAGATTGGTTCCAGGCACAGAATCTTTTCCATTTTGCAGCATAAGATTTTCTAGTACTAGGCCTCCTTGCCTCTAAAGTGATATCCATCACTGATTTACTGAGGGATGGTGAAGGAGAGATTAGGTAATTAGCCATGCTGCTAGGTTCAGGTTTTGCAGCTGAGGGTGCAGAATCTGGTTCTCCTGCTGAGACAACAGGGAAGGAATCTGACTCAGGTGCCATGAAAAACCACCAGTGGCCAGCATAGTGTACACCAAGTACTAATATATGAAAATTAAGACATAAATACTTTATTCAGACTGGTTTCGGCTAACCAGCCTTCTTCAGTGAAAAAGTGTACTCTATGCTGGCCACTGGTGTTTTTACTGTGTATGGTTTGGCCGTGCATTCTCAGTACGTGCAGAGCATTGGGTTTTTGCAGGTGCCATGAAGCCAAGAGTGACACACTGCGCAAGAGTGGGTACCAGTGTTGGCGAGGCCAGTCTGGTGCAATTAAAATCGTCCTTGGTTTGTCCTGTTTGATCTTTAGTAGTACCTTGGAGAGCACAGGCAGAGGAGGAAATGCATAAACTGATAGGTTTTTCAAGCTGAAGGATAGAGCATCCACTTTCCAAGCTAGCTTGTGGGGAATCCTTGTGCAAAATTTGTACAGTTGATGGTTCTGGGGGGAGGCAAACAGGTCAATATCTGGGCTCCCCCATTTGTTTGTCAACAGGTTGAAAATCCTTGGTTCCAATTTCCACTCGTGTGGATTCATGAGGTTTCTGCTTAGTCCGTCTGCCAGTGTATTTAGTTTTCCTGGCAGGAATTGAGCTTGTAGATGTACTTGGTAGCTCAAGGCTGTGTTCCACAATGACATGACTAGTCTGCAGAAGGGGTAATAATGTGTACCCCCCTGGTTGTTTATGTACCACATGACAGTGGTGTTGTCCGTCTTTACCATTAGTTGTCCTGGAAGAATGCGGTCTTGAAGGCTGTCAGACCATTCTGTATAGCTAACATTTCCTTTTGATTTATGTGTAGGTGCATTTGACTTGGGTTCCATTTGCCCTGAATGCACTTCCCTGCCAGGCGAGCCCCCCACGCATAGTCTGATGCATCTGTTGTTAAGATTTGGGCGGCAGGGGGTAATGTGAATGGTAGTCCCTTGTTTTGATGGCAGGCCTCTGCCCACCAAAGGAAATCTAGGCATAGGCAAGGTATGATAGGAATCCTTGCTTCTAGATCCTGTGAATGTTGACACCATAGGCTTTTGAGATACCACTGTAGTTTCCTCATATGCATCCTTGCATACGGAATTAGAAGAATGCAGGAGGCCATGAACCCCAAGGCTTGCAGTATTTGTCTTGTAGATAGCTGGGTTTTTGTGGCAACTTGTTTCAAGTAAGTTGTCAAATGAATCCGTTTCTCTGGCGTGAGGAAAGCCACCTGGGAAGGTGTATTCAAGCTTGCTCCCAGGAATATAATTTGTTGGCTGGGTACCAGGTGGGATTTCTTTTCATTTATGGTGTACCCCAGACAAGTCAGTACCCTTTGAACAAAGGCCAGATGATTCAAAAGAATGTCCTGGCTTTCTGCCTGAATAAGACAATCATCCAGGTATGGGTATATTTGAATATTTCTTTGCCTGCAAAATGCAATGACTGGAGCTAGGCACTTTTTGAATACCCTCAGTAGATAAGCCAAAGGGCAGTGCAGAGAACTGATAGTGCATGTAGCCTGCTTTGAAGAGTAGGTATCTTCTGGATGTGCAGGTATGCTTCTTTTAAGTCTAGTGTTGCCAACCATGCATCCTTGCCTAGCATAGGAAGCAGCTGGTGAAGAGTCAGCATTTTGAATTTTGGAATCACCAGAAAGGTGTTTAGAATAGAAAGGTCAAGGATAGGAAGTCATGTATTGCCTTTTCTGGGTACCAGGAAAAGTCTCAAATAGAAACCTTGTCCCTTTTCCTCTTCTGGTACCAATTGAATAGTCCCCATGTTTAAGAGAGAGAGTACTTGATTTTGGGCATCTGCCCACTGATTTGGGGGTAGATCTGGCCACCCGCTTTGTGTTGGTAACGTGTGGAAATGAAATCTGTATCCTTGGGACACTATATTTAAAACCCATTTGTCCTGGGTAATGCGTTCCCAGTTTTTGGCCTGCAGACCAATCTTTCCGCCTAAAGGAGCATTCAGTTGGGAAGTGCTTGGAAGTTTTAAAAGCAAGTCATTGAGACAGTTTTCCATAGTGGGGAGTCTTACTACTCCCAGGTTGGGGTGCGGAAACCCCCCACTGCCTAGTCTTGTGTGTCCCTTGGGACTGAAACCTGGGGTTTCTGCTGTGTCTTTGTTTAGCTTGAGAAAATCTGGAAGGGGCTGGAAAGGACCAATTTAGAGGGCCAGTGCCTACTAAATCTAGGAGGCTGAACTTGTAAGAAATCCAACAGTTTGCATAGATTTAGCTTTATCTTCCATCTTTTTAAGAACTTACTCAGCCTTGTTGCCAAACAGGCGGTCCTGATTTAAAGGTAGCCTAATGGTTAAGGTGTTTGCCTTACAAACACAAAGTACAGGGTTTGAATCTCACAGAGGATAATTGGCTAGGCTTAAAATGGCTTGCAAGGGCAGTTAGCCTAGTACTAACCTATGAACCTAATCTCTATGAACCTAACCTATGAACAATTTAGCTTTAGCATGATCAGGCAAACCTTGCTCCTTAAGCCAAGCATGGCTTCTAAGCACAGACCCAGTAACAGCAGCCCTGCAAGAGGCCTCTAATGAATCAAATCCACATTTCAAAGTATGTTTTCCAACCTGTTGAGCAGAATGCATTAAATCCTGTAATTCTTTACTTTCAGCACAGTCATGAATTAACATCATTTTCTGTTTAAGCAATCCAATAACATGTTGTTGATACTTTAACATATGAAACTGGCAGTTTAAAGCCCTAATGGCCAAGGTTGCAGAAGTGTAAACTTTCTTACCCCATCTACCCAGCGCCCTGGAGTCTCTGTCAGAGGGGTAGGAGTTTTAGCAGTAGAAGCCTTAATGTCCTTGGGTCCCTGTGAAATAGTCTCTGGATCCGCAATACGACTTTTAAAAAGGAACTTGTGAGAATCAGGAACCCTGTAATATCTGTCAGGTTTTCTGGGAGCAGGAGGCAAAGAATAAGGGGCCAAACTAGATTCTGAAAAGGCATAATCAACAATGTCCAGTACAGGAGGTATAGCTAAAGGCCTATGCTGATTCAGGAGTAAGAAATCCCTAAGCCTATTTTTTGAATCAGAAAAATCCTGGCTTTCCCAGTGGAAATGCTCCCTTAGAGTATGTAAGGTCTCACCAAAAGAAAAATCCTCTGAAGGGGAAACAGAGGGAATAAAGTCCTCTGCATCAGAATCCTCATAAGTAGATAAGGGCAAATCCAGATCATCAGAAGAATCACAAAAATCAGAATCTTGTTCAGAAAATTCATAAACAACTTCAGTCCTAGGTCTCTTAGAAGGGGGAGGTTGGCTTCCCCTGATTAGAGTTATAAGATCTTCAGCCATTCTTATCATTTGTTTTTTAGGCATAGAGACCTGAGCATGTGGTCTGGGCGTCGATTTTCTAGGCATAGTTCGAGTTTTTGGCCTTGAAAAAGAAGATGGCATCAGTTTAATATGCAAGTCAGTAGGCCTGAATACACCCTCAGAAGTGGGTGCCTGCACAGCGGCTCCGGACCCATCCAAGGTAGAGACATTCGCAGGTTCCACAGTTGAAGCATCTCGTGGCATACCAGACTCCGAATGGGTCTCAGTAGAGGCCTGCGAGTCAGAAGTAGCTGGTAGCGGCAGACTGGCTTAGGAGAAGCGTTGCCGGCAGCTTTGGACCTCGGCGGCCTGTCTCTGTCTTTATCTTTGCATTTTTTCAGAATCCCGGTAGTCGGATGGCAAACCAACGACATTTCTGGATAATTAAACCGAGAACTGAAATATTTAGAAACGAAAATATACCGACGACGGATAGTGCGCTGATTAAATAAAGCACAAAACTGACAGCAAGGTACGTCGTGTTCAGGGCCTAGGCAAGGAATACAGTACGAATGAAAATCTTTGTGAGGTATTTGCTTTCCACAAGTAATGCAATTATTAACTTTTACTGACATCAGTAATGAGCAAGAAAAAGTTTTCCCAACGGGGTACTTAGCTTTAGTTGAAGACTTTGGTTCTGAAACTCAAAAAAGAAAATTTCAGAAGTCGGCCAACTGGCACTTGCGAACTGCTTCTGCTTCGGGCAACGCACGGCAATAAAGACAGATGTAATGGCGACAGCTGCATGTTTTATACCCCTGACGACCTGATGTCACGAAAGGGACAGCAACCGACGCAGGACCCAAGACTTTGTTAATCAGGCTGACTGAGGGCTACTGCAAGCAGATAACCCAAATGTAATGACTGCAACAGTGAAACATGAAGAACATCTGATAGTGCATGTAGCCTGCTTTGAAGCGTAGGCATCTTCTGCAAGATTTCCTGATTGGAATGTGCAGGTAGGCTTCCTTTAAATCCAGTGATGCCAACCAGACATCTTTGCCTAGCATAGGAAGCAACTGGTGAAGAGTTAGCATCTTGAATTTTGGAATCACCAAAAAGGTGTTTAAGATAGAAAGATCCAGGATAGGATGTCATAAGTTCATAGCCTGGTACTAGGCTATCAGCCCTAGGGCCTATGCAAGCCTAGCCATAACAATTCCCTGGATATTTCTTCCCACAATATTTACTTCTCTGGACCCCTGTCTAGCAGGGCGACTGACATGCTCCCCTGGGTGAATTTCCTATCTCCCATCCAATCATCAAGGTTCCTTTTGAAGAGAGCCAATGAGGCGCTCTGCTTGACATGTAGGGGCAGTCTATTCCAGAGAATGGGGAGTCTCTGGGTCGGGAACCTATCCCTCCAGCATGTTTTGTTCATTGTGACGACAAGGTTTAGATCCCTGGAGCGTGTGGCTCTGAGGGATTGGGATTTCTTTAAGTGGAGCATGTCCAACAGCTCAGGGTTTGACATGGCCTTGTACGTTAAGCAGAGATTGCCTCTGGGTAGACGATATGCTACAGAGTATAGCTGGCGTTTTTTTAGACGGTCAGCATATGGCATCTGCTTTAGGCCTGTGATTTTTTAGTGAGGTATTTCTGTGGCCTTTCCAGCTGTTGCAGATGTCTTGTGAGGTACATACCAAACGGGGCATTATACTCTATAATGGGTCTAATGAGGGATGAGTACAGTGGGACAATGACCTCTTTTCTGGATGAAAAACACTTAGCGATGAGGTGTGCCACATATAAGGATTTCCGAACTGTTGTGGCGATGTGGTTATCGAAAGTGAGACCACTGTCCACCTGTGTCCCTAAGTCTCTCATCTCACTTTCGATGTTTAGTGTCCTGCCACCTATGTGGTAATTCATGGGTACATATTTTTTTCCAAAGTGGAATCATGAGTTGTCTTTCTGGATACCAGGAAAAGTCTTGAGTAGAAACCTTGTCTCTTTTTCTCTTCTGGTACAGTTTGAATAGCCTATATGCTTAAGAGAGAGAGTACTTACTTTTGAGCCTCTGCCCACTGATTTGGGGGTAGAGCTGGCCAACCGTTTGGGGTTGGTAAAGTACAGTTTTGTACCTACCATAAATGTAGATGTTCGAGTGCTAATACAGCTGCAGTCATAACAGATGGGTTCTCCTGCCGTCAGGCGGGTCCTCGGTCGGCCGAATTCCAAAGTCTAGGTCCGGCGTCGGTTGTCGTCGCCTCTTCCCTGACGTCAGTGTGACAGGGGTATAAAAGAACCAGCCAACGCCATTTTCTTCAGTTTTTCTTGCCCCAGATGTCAGGTGCCCCCAGAAGGAAGGCAATACATAAAATTATGTAGTAATGCAATGCAATATAATCAAAAAACAGTACTTGCAAGCAAATACACCATAAAAGGATACCCCTAGAGGGGAAGGAGGGAGGGAAACCTGTTCTGCAGCTGTATTAGCACTCGAACATCTACATTTATGGTAGGTACAAAACTGTACTATGTTCATCGTGCATACAGCTGCAGTCATAACAGATGGGTAGAATCCCAAAGCTAAGAAAGGGGTGGTAGGCACTAGGTGGAACTAGGAGGAGCCAAAATGCCCTGCAAGACTGCAGTGGCAAAGCCTGCTCTAGATTTGGAGTATAATGGTAGGTTGTAGTGCTTGGAGAAGGTATGCACAGAACTCCAAGTGGCTGCTTCCAAAATATCCTTGGTAGGAACTCCTCTGAGGAAGGCTGCAGAGGTGGCTGTGGCCCTGGTGGAATGAGTTCTAATGCCTGTAGGTACAGTTTTGCCATGAAAGGAATAGCAAAAGCGTATGCAGTGGGCTATCCATTTTGAGATTGTCTGTTTGGAAATTGGCTTTCCTTGAGCTCCTACCGCATAGGCCACATAGAGCTGTTCTGATTTTCTGAAAGGTTTTGTTCTGTCCAAATAATAACGCAGTTGTCTGTGGATGTCCAAGGAATGTAGTAATCGCTCCCCTTTGTTTTGAGGATTAGGATAAAAAGTAGGTAAATGTATGGCCTGATTTAAAGCTACCCTCGATACCACTTTAGGCATAAAGGACGGGTTGGTTCGTAAGGAAACTCTGTCCTGATGGAAGATGATAAAAGGCTGGACAGCCATGAGAGCCTGTAGTTCTGAAACTCTACGAGCTGAAGTGATAGCCAGAAGGAAAGCTGTTTTCCAGGACAAATATTGCAAATCTGATGAGGCAGCTGGCTCAAAAGGAGGCAAAGTCAGTTTTTCCAGAATGAAATTAAGATCCCAAGCAGGTATTGGTTGTTTCCTTGGAGGTCTTAAATTCTTAGCCCCTCTGAGGAACTGTCTTAATAGAGGGTGAGAGAATAAAGGTGGATCAGTGTTGTATTCTGCAGAAATGGCTGAGGCATGGATTTTGATGGAGGAGAACGAAAGTCCACTGCTTAGCAGTTCAGCCAAATATTGTAGTATTTGAGGTAAATTCAGTTTTCCAGGGTTCTGGCCCTTTTTCTCATTCCAGACACAAAAACGTTTTCATTTTGCGGAGTAAGCTTTTCTAGTGGATGGCCTTCTGGCCTCCAAAATGACACCCTGCACCTCCTTGGAGAGTAGGGCCTGCTGTGATGCTAAGGAATCTTCCATGCGGCTAGATTGAGTGTTTTTAGCTGACTGTGAAGAGTTTTGAAGCTGTGCTGAGTCAGAAGAAGAGGCATTAGAGGCAGGGTCCATGGTGGGGAATGCGTCAGGCTCCTCAGGAGTGGGTACCAGTGTTGCCTTGGCCAGTCCAGAGCAATGAGGATCATCTTTGGTCTGTCTGCTCTGGTCTTCAATAGGACTTTGGGCAGCAGAGGAAGAGGCGGAAGGCATAAACTGTCATTGATGTCCAACTGAAAGAGAGAGCGTCCACTCTCCAGGCCTTTGGATGGAAGATCCTTGAGCAGAATTTTGTCAATTGATGATTTTTGTGGGAGGCAAAGAGATCTATGTCTGGCCTTCCCCATTCTTGGATTATTTCTGTAAAAACTTTTGGATGCAACTTCCATTCGTGTGGATCTGTCATATTCCTGCTTAGGTTGTCTGCCAGCGTGTTTTCCTTGCCTGGCAAGTACTGTGCTTGTAGTTCCATTTGTAAGTCCATGGCCATGTTCCAAAGTGACATGGCCAGTCTGCATAGATGATAAGAATGTGTTCCTCCCTGCTTGTTTATGTACCACATAACTGTGGTGTTGTCCGTTCTTATCAATAGTTGACCTGGTTGTAGAAGGTCCTTGAAAGCTATAATAGCATTTATTACTGCTAGCATTTCTTTTTGATTGATGTGAAGGTGCTTTTCTTTTTGGGACCATTTGCCCTGAATGCACCGGTCTGTCATGTGCGCCCCCCAGGCGTAGTCTGAGGCGTCTGTTGTGATGACTTGATTTGCTTGAGGCTTTCTGAATGGAAGACCTGTGTTTGTTTGACATGCTTGAACCCACCACAGAAATTCCTTTTGCAGACATGGAATTAGTGGTATTATTGTTTCCAAACTGTGGCTGTGTTGAGACCACATGTTTTTTAGGTACCATTGTAGTTTTCTCATATGCAGCTTTGCACATGGGATTAGTAAGATGCAAGATGCCATGAATCCCAGAGCCTGCAGGATTTTCCTTGCAGTCAGCCTGGTGCAATTTGCCAGTGTTCTGAAATATTGAATTAGTTGCCCTGTTTCTCTGGCGTGAGGTAGGCCATCTGGGTGTTTGTGTCCAAATTGGCACCCAGGAAAATTATCTTCCGAGAGGGTATTAGCCTTGATTTCTCTTTGTTGACTGTGTATCCCAGAGAGTGTAATAACATTATTACATAAGCCAGATGTTTCAGAAGAATGTGCTTGCTGTCCGCTTGGATCAGGCAGTCGTCCAAATAAGGGTATATTTGTATCCCTTGAAGTCTGCAGTAGGCAATTACTGATGCCAGGCATTTCGTGAATACTCTGGGCGCAGTAGATAAGCCAAAGGGCAATGCAGAGAATTGATAATGGGTTGAACCTGCAAGAAATCTGAGGTATCTTCTGCAATTTTGTCTGATTGGGACATGCAGGTATGCCTCCTTGAGGTCCAATGTTACCAGCCAAGACCCCTTGCCCAGCATGGGAAGAAGTTGCTGTAGAGTGAGCATCTTGAATTTTGGTACAGTAGGAATGTGTTTAGGATGGAAAGATCCAAAATAGGTCTCCAATCTTTTCCCTTCCTTGGCACCAGAAATAGCCTGTAATAAAACCTTGACCTTGTTCGGTAATGTAGGTACCTCTTGAATAGCTTTCATGTTTATAAGATCTGAAATTTGCTTTTGTGCCTCTGCCCTTTGATTGTGTGGCAGGTTTGGCATGCCTCTCGTTTTTGGAAGGGTATGAAAATGGAATTTGTAGCCTCTGTTTATAATGTCCAGGATCCATTTGTCCTTTGTGACAACATGCCAATTTTTTGAGAATAGTGCCAGCTTTCCTCCTAAGGGGGCTGCCATTTGAGACCTGATTGGCATGCAAAGGGGAAAGTCATTGGGTTTGCTTTCTGAAAGATTGCGAGTTGTCCTCACCACCTCTTTGTGTAGGAGCTTGCCATTGTCCTTGTGATTGTCCTCTGCCCCTCGGGCGCCTGTATCTGCCTCTTTGGGGTCTGTCCGTGGCTGGAAAGGACCAATTTTTGGAAGGCAAATTTCTACTGAAACGTGGAGGTTGAACCTGCAGAAATTCTTTCACAGTTTGCATTGATTTAGCCTTTTCCTCCATTTTCCGTAATACTTCCTCAGCATTTGCCCCAAATAGTACATCCTTTTGAAGAGGGGCGTCTAGTAATTTAGCTTTGACATGATCAGGCAAGGCTTGTTCCTTGAGCCAGGCATGCCTACGTATGACTGAGCCTGTAACAGCAGCTCTACATGAGGCCTCTAGAGCATCAAAACCACATTGTAAGGTATGTTTACCCACTTGTTCTGCACTATGCATCAAATCCTGCAACTCCTTCAAGTCTGGTTGTTCAGGTTGTGACATTTTACTTTTCAATTGAGATAACAGAAACTGTTGGTATTTTAGCATATGAAACTGACAGTTTAAGGCCCTCATGGTTAAGGTAGCTGTATATACCTTTTTTCCCCACCTTTCTAAGGATCTGGAATCTCTCTCGGAAGGCAATGGATTTTTGGCAATGGAAGCCTTAACTCCCTTGGGCCCCTGTGAGATGGTTTCTAGGTCAGCAGCATGGCTTTTGTATAGAAATTGGTGTGAGTCAGGAACCCTGTAGTACCTGTCAGGCTTAACTGGAGCTGGAGGTAGAGAGTCCGGGTTAAGGCAGGCCTCCGAGTAAACATCATCTAGGATGTCCAAGACAGGAGGTATAGCCAGAGGCCTGTGCTGGGGTAACAAAAGAAATTTCCTGAGCCTTTTCTTGAAATCTGAATAATCCTGGCCTTCCCAGTGGAAGTGTTCCCTTAAGGTATGCAAAGTTTCCCCAAATGAGTAATCCTCAGGGGGGGATACAGAAGGAATAGACTCCTCTGCATCAGAGTCTTCAAAAGGGGAGTAAGACTGTTCCTGATCATCAGAGTGTTCTGAAATAATGGAGCCCTGATCAGAGGAGGGGGAATCTTCCTCCACTCTGGGCCTTTTGTCTGGAGGTGGCTGAGAACCTCTGATTAGAGTAATTAAATCCTCAGCCATTTTAAGCATCTGTTTCTTAGGCATGGGGCCTGGAGATGGGCCCTGTGTAGCTGGTCTCTTAGGGTGCAAGGTTGCTTTAGACTTGGTGAAAGCCTTGATGGAGAAAGAAGAGGAAGGTCTGAAGACACCTTGAGTGGAGGAGGACCTGTCCACATTCTGTGTTTCAACGCCAAGAGTGGCTTCGGTATCTGTAGCCGGGGTGTGGGCCGAGGAGCCTGCGACCTCGGGTACAGGAGACACCGCCAAAGATGTGTCGTCGGTAATCAGGGGCTGCGTAGGTGCCTCGCTGAGAACCAGACCATGTGGTGTCAGTAGAGGCCGCGGACCTCGAGTGTCGGTCCTTGTCTTTGTGTTTTTTAGACAAAACCAGAGTCAGAGTATCCGACGACATGGTATAGTTAAATGCTTTTCCAAAAAAATGCTGGGCGAACTCCGCTCGACGCTTAATAGTGCGCTTGTTGAATGTAGCACAAAAGCGACAGACCGAGACGTCGTGGTCTGGGCCTAAACAAGGTATACAGAGGGAATGGAAATCCTTATGCGGTATTTGCTTCCCACAAGAAATACAATTATTAACTTTGCCTGACATCGGTCTGAGGCAAGAAAAGTTTCCCCAATGGGGTACTTTGCTTTTAAGAAGACTTCGGTTTCCAAATTTTTCGTAATCTCAGGAGCTAGCCGACCGGCACTTGCGAACTGCTTCTGGCACCGCGCGGCAAGAAAGACTGAAGAAAATGGCATCGGCTGGTTCTTTTTTACCCCTGTCTCACTGACGTCAGGGAAGAGGCGACGACAACCGACGCCGGACCTAGACTTTGGAATTCGGCCGACCGAGGACCCGCCTGACTGCAGGAGAACCCATCTGTTATGACTGCAGCTGTATGCACGATGAACATCATGTGGAAGTGAAATCTGTATCCTTGGGAAACTACATTTAAAACACATTTGTCCGGGGTAATGAGTTCCCAGTTTTTTGCCTGCAGAGCAATCTTTCCCCCTAATGGAGCAGTCAGTTGAGAAGTGCTTGGAAGTTTTAAAGTTAAGTCATTGAGACAGTTTATCATAGGGGGAGTCTAACTACTCCCTGATTTGGAAGAGGGAGCCCCCCCCACTGCTTAGTCCTATGTGTACCTTGGGACTGAAGCCTGGGTGTTCTGCTGGTTCTGGGTTTGGACTGAGAAGGCCTGGAAGAGGAAGGAAAGGACCAATTCTTAGAGGGCCAATGCCTACTAAATCTTGGAGACTGTACTTGTAGGAAATCTTTAACAGTTTGCATAGATTTAGCTTTTTCCTCCATAATTTTAAGAACTTCTTCGGCTTTGTTGCCAAACAGGCGGTCCTGATTTAAGGGAGCATCCAGCAATTTACCTTTAACATGATCTGGCAAAGATTGCTCCTTAAGCCAAGCATGCCTTCTAAGTACAGACCCAGTGACAGCAGCCCTGCAAGATGCCTCTAGTGAATCAAAACCACATTGCAAAGTATACTTTCCAACCTGTTCATCAGAATGCATTAAATCCTGTAAATCCTTATTTTCAGCACAATCAGGAATCAACATCATTTTCTGTTTAAGCAATCCAATAATATGCTGCTGATACTTTAATATATGACACTGGCAGTTTAAGGCCCTAATGGCCAAAGTTGCAGAAGTGTATACTTTCTTACCCCATCTATCCAGCGTCCTGGAGTCTCTATCAGAGGGGGTAGGATTTTTGGCAGTAGTAGCCTTAATGCCTTTGGGTCCCTGTGAAATGGTCTCAGGATCCACAGTAGGAACTTGTGAGAGTCAGGAACCCTGTAATATCTATCAGGTTTTCTGGGAGCAGGAGGTAAAGTGTCAGGGGCCAAGCTAGATTCAGAAAAGGCATCATCAACAATGTCTAGTACAGGAGGGATAGCTAAAGGCATGTGCTGGGGCAGGAGTAAGAAATCCCTAAGCCTCTTTTTAGAATCAGAGTAATCCTGGCTTTCCCAGCGAAAGTGCTCCCTAGGAGTATGCAGGGTTTCACCAAAAGAGAAATCCTCTGGCGGGGGAAGCAGAGGGAATAGAGTCTTCTGCATCAGAATCCTCATAGGTAGATAAGGGTAAATCATCAGAGGAAACAGAAAATTCAGAATCCTGGTCAGAAGTATCATAAGCAAATTCAGACCTAGGTCTCTTAGGGTGGAAGGTTGGCTTCCCCTGATTAAAGTAATAAGGTCTTCAGCCATTCATATCATCTGTTTTTTTAGGCATAGAGGCCTGACCATGCAGTCTGGGAGTCGATTTTCTAGGCATAGTTCGAGTTTTAGGCCTTGAAAAAAAAAGATGGCATTGGTTTAATATGCAAGTCAGTAGGCCTGAATACACCCCCAGAAGCCGGTGCCTGCACAGTGGCTCCGGACCCATCCAAGGTAGAGACAGCCGCAGGTTCCACAGTTGAAGCATCTTGCGACATGCTGGACTCCGAATGGGTCTCAGTAGAGTCCTGCGAATCTGAAGTAGTGGATATCAGGGGCTGCGAAAGCACCTCACTGAGTACCAGCGAACTGGCAACTGGCTTAGGGGAAGCGTCCTCGGCAGATTTGGACCTAGGCGGTCTGTCTCTGACTTTATCTTTGCATTTTTCAGAATGTCGGTAGTCGGATGGCTTACCGAAGACATATCTGGATAATTGAACCGAGTACCAAAATATTTAGAAGCGTAAATATACTGATGACGAATAGTTTGTTGCTTAAATAAGGCACAAAACCGACAGTGAGGTACATCATGGTCAAGGCCTAGGCAAGGAATACAGTACGAATGAAAATCTTTGTGAGGTATTTGCTTTCCACAAGAAATACAATTATGGACTTTTACTGACATTGGATTAGAGCATGAAAAAGTTTCCCCAATGGGGTACTTAGCTTTAGTTGAAGACTTCGGTTCTGAAACTCGAAAATGAAAATTTCTGGAGTCGGCCGACTGACACTTGTGAACTGCTTCTGCTTTGGGCACTGCACGGCAAGAAAAACTGATGTAATGGTGTCAGCTGCATGCTTTATACCCCTGACTACCTGACGTCACGGAAGATGAGACAACAACCGACGCAGGACCCAAGACTTTGATAATCAGGCCAACTGAGGGCTACTGCAAGCAGATAACCCAAATGTGATGACTGCAACAATGAAACATGAAGAACATCCATAGTTAGCCTGCTCAGAGGATACAAGTGCAACTTGTGGATATGCAGCATTACTGGTGTGTCATATTTTCAATTTTAATTACCCTTGCATTTCAAAACTGACTGAAAAGCCAACATGGCATAATGGATGGCAATCAATTTCCTTCACACTGATGTGCTTCATTTGTTCCATTGACAACTAGCCCAGGATTCACAGAATCAACAGTACATTCCATGCAGAATCTGATATTTGTCTCTGGTTTCTTGCAGGTGGAAAAAAAAACAGTGCCCAGGACTCCTGGTGACGTGATGCCACCACCACTTGGGATTCCTGTATCACTGATGGAATTAAAAGGAGCACATGCTTTATGGTTAAAGAGTCTTCAAATAGTAATGGACCTTTATCACATGTAATCTTGCATATCAGACTATGAGGGAAAAAAAGGAAACAAGTAAACCAGAGCCCTGTTGATGGTCCTTGCCTACAGATGAGTCCCACTACAGATGGCAAGAAAGAACTCTTTCTTTAGCTGTTATCTGCTGTATGGCAATGACTACCTGGTGCTGTTTATATGCAGTATGGCTTTTAGGAACTCCTTTTCCCTCATCCTTCAGTAAATTTTTTTTGAAGAAACTCACTGTGTTAAGTAGGCAGGACCTGCCCTTAATAAATCCAAACTGGGTTCGACTGAGGGTCTGTAGGTTATCTAGATACTTACATATTTATTCCATAATGATCCTTTCCATAGCATAACATATGAAACTTGTGAGGTTTATGGGTCTATAATTATCCATGTCTGTTGAAGCCCCACCTTTGTGCAAGGGAATAAAGTACAGTTGTGTACACTTACCATAAATGTAGATGTTCGAGTGTCTTCGCTGTTGCAGTCATCACACTTGGGTTATCTGCCTGCAGGTAGCCCTTAATCAGCCTAAATACACTTGGGATTTCTGCATCGGATACTGTCGCCTCTTCCATGACGTCACGTCGTCAGGGGTATAAAACATGCAGCTGATGCCATTACATCAGTTTTTCTTGCTCCAGATGTCAAGAGCCCCCAACATAGGAAGCTATTACATGGTGTGGAACACCTCCAGTAAAAAGTAAATACCCCTGCCATAAAAAATGGCCATAAAGAGGATAGGTAGAAAGGATAGAGAAATCCAGTGAGCTAGAGGGAGAGAAACCAGGACTGCAACAGAGGCCTGTCCTCCTTCTCATTAAGATTCATTCCTCTGCCATCTCATTTCATTATAATACTGAGCCACCTCTATTTTCTCACCCTCTCATCAAACAGTTCCTGAGAGGGGCTGACAACTTAAGGCCCCCTAGGAGAGCACCCACCTTTGCCTGGGACCTTAACTTTGTACTGGGAAAGCTCACACTTCCCCCTTTTGAACCTGCTGCTTCAGCAGAGTTAAAATTCCTCTCTTTGAAAACAGCCTTGCTTTTAGCCATAACTTCAGCAAGAAGAGTGAGTTATAGGCACTAACGGCGGTGGAACCCTTCGTTATTTTCCATGCTGACAGGGTTTCCCTCAGGACTAACCCATCCTTTATGCCCAAGGTGGTGTCCAGTGTGGCTCTAAGCCAATCCATCCATTTGACAGCCTTCTTCCCTAATCCTCAGAATAAAGGGGAAAGGATCCTGCACTCCTTGGACGTGCACAGACAACTCAGGTTCTATCTTGACAGGACTAAACCTTTCAGAAAATCTGACCAGCTGCTAATCAGCTTTGCTACAGGGGCAGAGCACAAGGCCATTTCAAAACAAACCATTTCCAAATGGATAGTACACTGCATCCATTTCTGCTACAAGCATCATGGAAAACCTACCCCACAGAGGATCAGATCACATTCCACTAGGGCTACTTCCTCCTCTACAGCATTTCTCAGGTGGGTCCCTACCAGGGACATCCTGGAAGCTGCAACCTGGAGTTCTGTACACACCTTCACCAAGCATTACCACTTATCTATTTTTTTCTAAATCCAGAGCTGCATTTGCTACAGCAGTCTTACAAGGCCTGCTAGCCAGCCCGAACACTTCTTGACTGCCTCCACCCTTCCTCAGCTTTGGGAATCAACCTAAATATGACTGCAACAGTGAAGCACAAAGAACATAGTACAGTTGTGTACACTTACCATAAATCGAGATGTTCGAGTGTATTCCCTGTTGCAGTCATGGTTTCCCTCCCTCCAGCCCCCTGGTTTTCTCTATTCTTTCTACCTCTCATCTCTATGGCCATTTCTAATGGCAGTGGTATTTACTTTTTACTGGTGGTGTTCCCCACCATATAACAGCTTCCTATTTGGAGGGCCCCTGACATCTGGAGCAAGAAAAACTGATGTAATAGCATCGGCCACCTCTTTTATACCCCTGACGACCTGACATTATGGAAGAAGCAACAGCATCCGACGCAGAAATCCTAAGACTCTGGTATTCAGGCCGACTAAGGGCTACCTGCAGGCAGATAACCCAAGTGTGATGACTGCAACAGTGAATACACTCGAACATCTACATTTATGGTAAGTATACACAACTGTACTTTACAGTACACCATTCAACTAGCACAAAACCTGATTTGAAGCTGATACAGAATAGCTTCTGTAGGAGATCAGTTAAGGTATATTTCAGGCTGACCAGAGGGCAGCCTGGTATGCTATTTGGCCCTATAGCCAAAACGTTCTAGGCCTTAAATAGCATCTTGAGAACTTGTTCTTGGGTGATTTGAGATTGGGGGGTGTACATATGGCTATGGGGTCTGAGAATATTGAAGCCGTGAGTGGGTGAAGTTTGAGCTTAATTAGACTGGGTATGTCCTCTGGGTACAAGTATGTGATATCATTTACTATTAGCTCTGGACAGTGCTGGGCATTGTTTATGACATTTTTAACATAAAGAAGCTCTATGATAACCTTTTTGTCTTTGTGGCAATTTTTACCTCATATCTGGCTTTGCTCGATCTGCACAAGGTCCAGAGTTTCTTATTTAGTTTTGCAAGAGTCATTTTTGGTATTTTGAGAGATTTACTTTTGAGAGAAATATGTTTCTTTTGTTTTATTTTATTATAGAGGTTGTTTACAGTTGGGTTCTACCATGGGGGGGGGGTATTTTTGAATTTGGCATTGTATTGACTTCTTTGGCAGACAGATGTTTCTACACAGCTATTTACATGTTCATAAAATCTTGCAGTGAAGAATTCCATATAAGCAGTGGGGTCATCAAGATGGAAAGTGGTTTTGAATTAGCAAGGTCAGTCAATTTTAGTAGATTAGCCTTTGCATAATCTCTGAATAGGTAATGGAATATGCTTTGGGCTTTAGTCTTATGGTCAATGTAATCAATTTGTCATCTGATCTGACTAGGGAGCAAGTTACAACTGGTGGGGAGTAACGCTGCCTTATATTGGTAAGAACCAAATCCAGGATTTTATTGTCCTGGTTCAGGTGCGTAACAACTGGTCAATGGAGTTTATATTGACGAAGTCCAGAAATCGGCATTCATTTTTCAGTTAGCTATGTCTCCCAGTTTATGTAAGGGTAGCTGAAGTCTCCTAAGAGAATGGTGTTTGGCTTAATATGTAAGGAAGCCATACTAGCTAAGTAAGGGGTAGGGGTCAAGAGGGCCACAGCGTTAGCTATGATATTATAAGGGGTTTTGGTAATAGTAAATTGGATGCAGATGAGTTCCAGGTCATTATCTTGTCTAACTAATCTGGAATTTGTTTTTTTTAAGAATATTGAGACACCACTGACTTTATTGCCTGCATCTAATGTGGTGAGCCTGATTGTGAAACAGGTATTGAAACCCTGCAATGAAAGAATGCTTTTAATGGTTCTGACCCAGGTCTTTGTAATAATGCATGATCAATGTTACTCAGGGTAAAAAGTGCTTGTATTGAATAGAGTTTTTCTGTTAAAGCTCCTAGCATTGAGCAGCAATACATTAATATTAACGGTATTCTGTTTAGTTATGTTGAACCTTTAGAAGACCGACATTGCCTGAAAAGACATTATGGGAGTGAACAGGGATTTAGCCAATATATGAAAGCCTTCGGGGAAGAGGTGCAAGGCATCCCTGGAACAGCAGATGGGACTGTCTACTATCTCTACCCAAGCTGATATATATATATATATATATATATATATAGCACTCCTATGGAATGACACCACAACTGCTAAAATCTAGGATCATATCAGCCTCAGACACATACTCAGAGTTCCATTATGTCTGTCTTCATACTGCCCAGGGAGGTACATCTCAAGTCATTTACACCCATGTGTACCATGACTGTGTAATGCATATTTATGGTACAAAGACTTGAGTGCTTGCATGATGTGGAGAATTCTGGCAACTGACCGTGACCCTGCACTCACAAGGCTTGGTGAGTGGTGCATCAGTGTGTTTTACTATGTGGTCACGTACAACTAAGACACTGAATTGTACTGGAAGTGGTGTTCATGAAATAGTGGAGTCTCCTCACAAAGGCTTATCAAACTCTGTACTATTTCTGCTGCAGAAGACTGGAAATCTATGTCCAGTGGTACAGTATCTGATATTTCAAAAGAAGTCTACAGTTAGAGGTCAGCAGTTCTGGATTTGATGTAACTGCCAATTTAGATGGCTAAGTACAGTACAGATGTAATAGGAACGAACTGTACATTTTTAAGTATGTTCACTGATGCAGTAATAATTCTTGATCTTACACATCAGAAGACCCAGCAGAGGGTCTGATTTTTAGAGATTAGCACCCTGTCCTCTCTAGGCTAGATAGATACCCTTCCCACCTAAAGGACATTAGTGGTATGAGAGAGACATCAGATCTGAAGTACTGAATGTCTTAGTAGAAATAATCCTTTAAAATGCAGTCTTACCAGAAGGTTCCCCAAGTTGCCTCTCTCAACCCACCCCAAGACTGCCCTCAGAAAGAACAGAAGACTGGCAGAGGGAAGAAAATGAGACTGCAACAGTGAACATGCTCAAACATCTGCAACTATGGTAAGTTCCCAACAGCTGTACTATGGTCATAATATAGTTCACTGTTGCTGTTATAATCCTTGGTATTTCCAAAGCTAACTGGCCTTGGCAGGAGTAAAATCCAGGGGCCACCTCCTTACTGTAATTTCAAGACCCATACCTACAAGTCCTGAAATTCTGAAAATAAATTGTAAAAGTAAGGAAGAACAGTAAGTTGTGAAAATCCTTGTCTCTCTCTAAATTATTTCTTGCAGTGATGAAGCCCCCTGTACCCCCTAATGTGGGAGGTTGTACTCCCCACAGTTCCACTGCTTACACAAACTAACTCCGAGGCTGTTGTACCGCAGAAAAAGAGTAGTCCAAGACATAGTGAGCTCAGACAGTCTATCAGAAGTCCATTTTTGCACGTTCAGTATCAGTGTTCTGGAACACACATGTATGAGCCTCAGAATTTCAAACTTTTACCGCATGAGCATCTGCAGAATGGCCGTGACAAATCCTCCTCTGGCCCTAGATGCAAAGTCATGATTATAGTGTTTGAAGAAGGTGGACAGAAGATCAAGCAGCAGCTTCTAGAACAGACTGGGTACTGACAGCTCTAAGGAAGGCAGCCATGGGTGCAGTGGCCCTAGGGGAATGGGCCCTAATGTGACCCAGCACGTTTGTTTTAAAAGAAGCAACAGTAACAAATGCAGTGTGCTAGACATTTTTATATGGTTTCCCTTCCTTGTCCTTTGCAAATGAAATGAACAGTTCTCAGATTTTCTTACTCCTTCTGGCCTGTTTAATTTAAATTTCAGTTGTCTATGCACATCAAGGGGGTGTCAAATCCTTTTCTCCTTGTTCTGCTGAAATGGAAAAAAAAACATTTAGAGATGGTTCTGTTACCACTTTACACATGACACAAGGGTTAGTATGTAGGGTGACCTTATCCTTCTGAAACTTCAGAAATGGCTCTTTGCAGATGAGGACTTTCAATTCTGAAATACTTCTAACACAAGTAACTCACCAACAGGATAGTTTTCCAGATTAGACATCTGGGGTGGGGGTAGCTACAACTGGTTTAAACTGCATCAATGTTAGTTTTGCTTCTGGCAAAAAGCAACAGAGTGGAGGATCCCAAGGGAGATAAACCTTCACTGAAGCATAAGATGATCCTGTATTGTTAAGGTTTAACAATATATTAACAAAATGTTGAGGATCAAGATAAAAAGCTGTAGCTGAGTCCTGATTCTTTCTTTGACATGAAATGGAAGCTTTTGGCATTTATCTAGGTATAAATTTCTTGTATTTTTTCCAAGCCTCCCTTAGACTGTACATCACATCCTCTGAAAACATGTGCCTAAAGGGAAGGAGTGCAAGATAATTCAAACTGTTAGTATCAGAGTCCTCAAATTGAGGTGTATGAGTGACCTTCTGTGTTAAGACGTCCACATTCTGAGGAAATACTGAAGGCTCCATCCATACTGGATTCATTAAAAGGGGAGAATCAAGTTACTTGAAATACTCAAAATCTCAACAAGACACCTAATGTCCCTTTACAGTTCAGAGATGTTCACCCCACAGCAGTCTGAGGAATTTTGTGAAAAAAAAACAATTTTCTTAATCAAAACTATCACTTTAGCAAAACATGCTTTCGGTGCTGCTTGGGTCAAAAGAGGGCTATGATTAGCATTTTGGCTTGTCCTCTTTTACCTTCTCACCTTGGGGATTAAAGATGATGGAGATAAAATTTAGAGAAGCAGATCTGCTCAGCATATGAAGAAGGTATATGTTGCCCAGACCCCTGATGTTGGTACCCTGATGCAGAATTTTCTGAACTGTCTTGTTTTGGGGAGAAGAAAAAAATGTCCAGCTCTGACACACCTTTCCTGCAAACCAAGTACAGAAATGTGTCACTGTTTAACATCCACTCCTGTGGGTCTGCTTCTGTCAAGCCTAGAGGATAATTTCTGACTCATGGGTCAGATCCCACCAGTCAGATAGGAATGAGTTCCCTCCACTTTGCTGATATATCACATCACTGGGTTGTTGTCTGTAAAAATATGCAAGATTCCCTGCTTTCAACTGGGCATGAATGTCTTGACGGCTACAATGACTGTTGTCACTGTTTCTATGTTGATAGGTTGCCTCATCGTTTTTCTTACTCAGATCACTCGGATCTTCAAATCTCCTAAGTGAACTCCTCAGCCTGTGTCTGAGGAGTATGATGAGAGATGGGGTGTCTCAGCTTAGTTTTAGAGGTTCCCCAGATGACGGGCACTTTTTAGATCCCCCATGAGTGCCCTTTCAAGAAGCATGATAGTAGTGATATAGTGCACGCTGCAGGGAATGGTCATGCTGACAGCATCTGTTCTGCAGGTAGTGGTATTGTACACACTGCAAGGAATGGGCATGCTGACATAATCTGTTCTGCAGGAAGCGGTATGGTGCACGCTGCAGGGAATGCGCATGCTGACATCATCTGTTCTGCAGGTAGTGGTATGGTGCACACTGCAGGGAATGGGCATGCTGACAGCATCTGTTCTGCAGGTAGTGGTATTGTACACACTGCAAGGAATGGGCATGCTGACATCATCTGTTCTGCAGGAAGCGGTATGGTGCACGCTGCAGGGAATGCGCATGCTGACCTCATCTGTTCTGCAGGTAGTGGTATTGTACACACTGCAAGGAATGGGCATGCTGACATCATCTGTTCTGCAGGTACTACTGCATCATCTACCTTATGTATACTCTTGCTAGGAGTATGATCAAAATGGAAAAGGCCATGTAGCTCAGAAGACTCAGGAAAAGCAACTGTAATCATTTGTCCCTGCTGTGTTACTTATCTGACATAGTTTGGGGGAAAATAAACTTTATCTAAGGAAAGAAAGGCCCTCTGATTGCATGTCTATTAGTGCCCCTAGGAAGTGATTACATTTTGAAAGGTTTAAAGAGAGACCTAGCTTTTAAACGCAAGTTAGAGTAAATTGCTGAACTTTCTGAATCCCCTGTCCCCCACAGTTAGTGTTGGAATAAAGGGTAGAGATGAATGCCCTTGGTTCTGCAGTTGGCATTATCACAACCAAGTATTTTATGAATACTCAAGATACAGTATTTAAACCACATATATACAACATCTATCTTTCGTTGACTGAATTAGTCTCACTGTGCCAGAGTGTGTTCAGGGAAGACCATAGGTGGTATTCCTACTAAGCAGAGGGAATTTAGCCAGAGTGCCAGGGAATTTCCTCTAGTCTTGATACCGGACATGAGATCTGAGATTCAAAGCAAGACATTGCCTGCAGCAGTTCACTTCCTTGCCCTTAAGTTCCAGTGTCAGTGGCTCAGCACTGATGTGAACTGCTACTGCCAGTCGTCTGTCTTGTTTCTGGTAAAAAGGCCATTTTTGTAAGGTAATTTCTACAATGCTCTGGTGGAGGGGAGTGAAATAACCATTTCACAGACAGCATACTCTTCCCTCCTTTTCTTTGGTCTGCAGGGAGGTCCCAGAGAAGCTCCTTCTCTAGTACAGCACTAAGAAGCTCTGTTTTAAGATTGTCTGGTAGGGGCTGTGTCCTCAACCAGGCACGGCTTCTTAAGACTGACCCCATAGCTCCTAGCATGCATTATGCATTGCCTGCATTGTAGCCATACTGGATGGCGTGCTCGGCCCCCTGAAAATTAAGGCTTTGTAGGTCTTTTTCCTCTCTCCCCTCAGCCTTTTCTTCTATGTGGGACACAAAAGGCCTCCAGTACTTCTGCATATGAGTTTGGAAGTTAAGGGCCCTGATGGCTATGGTAGCTTACATCTAGACTTTCCTCTCAAAATCTGTTAAGAATTTTACTCTCCCTCTTATTGGGAAGTGCACTCTTGTTTGCAGAATACTTGTTTTCTTACTAGAAACTACAGACACCACAGCTTGATCCAAAATATTTTTTTTTCTTTTATAAAGCTGTCTGAAGGAATCAGCAGCCCTCTGAAGGTAATCAGGCTTCATTGGAGCAGGGGGATGGGAATTTTGTTCCAAGGAAACATTTGCAAAGGCACCCTCCAAGGCTTCAATGACAGGCAGAATGGCTAAAAACTGAAGCTCAGGCTGAATCTTTAATCTGGGCTGAACAGGGCTCCTTTGCCTTCCATTTGAAGTAATCCTCCGAGACATCCTTTGCTGGAGAAGCAGATGATAGGTTGTCCTCAGTGGCAGACTCATATACAGAGAGGGGGGGGCATTTGGTCAACAGAGGCCAGTTTGTCCACTGTTGAATCAAAAGAATCACAGACATCGGGGGTGAACCTTTTATTCTGATTGTGAGAAGGAACAGCTGGCACTGATGGTTGCTCAGAGGAAGGCTTCAGAAAAAAAACAATTAAAATCCTGGGCCAGCCTAATGAGATCAAGGGAGGAAGCCTGAGATGGGAATTAATGAGGGTCTGCCCAATTCATGTGATGCCAAAATGGTAAACATCTGTTTTTGTCTAGATTGTCTGGCCCTAGTCTTGGGGGTACAGCCCACCTTAGATTCTTTCAAATGCAGGTTGGAATTCGAGACCTTGATCCTGGAACCACTGACATCCTTGTGAAGAAAGATTGGTTAAATACCACCCTAGCCTTTGGATACAATGATATGAATATTAAAGCCAGAGGCCTAGGGAGAGGCTTCCAAACCAACTGACAACTAGAGGTTTTAGGCATGGGAGGACATGCTAGAGTACATGTCAGCTTTCAGTGGAGGAAGGCAAGAAGTCTCAGCTGAAATAGATGCCACAGTCAAAGGCCACAAAAGTGCCTCACCAGATCAGACACTTGGGGGAAGTGGAAGTCATCATCCTCTTGGTTCTCTTTCTGTTCAGGGTATTTCTCCAAGTGTTTCCTTTTCTTTGGTAGGATATCAAACGCAAGAGTTGGCTGGCACATTGGTAGCCTTAGATGAGGCAAGCAACTTTCCCTGGCTAAGGTAGTCCTGGAGAGATTTTGCCTTCCATGTGATCATCTTCAAGTTCAACATTGCATAATGGGGACAATTTGTGATGTGCTGAAGCCCCAGACAAAAGTGGCTCTTGCTGTTCAGGTCACTGTGGGTGATCTGTTTCCTCCAGAAATTATAATTACTCCCTTTCACATTATTGAAAATCTACCCTTGACCTCCAAAAGCTACTACCACCAACAAACAGGACACTTAGATTCAAAGCACAGATAGAAATTGTTTCCACACAAAGTACTTGCCTGCCAAATCCTGAAACCAACAAACATAATTATACCAGATGAACGAAGGTCAGTTTAGCACAAAATACAATCCAACAGGTCAAAACAAGCACGACCACCATGGTTGACACGTATAAAACATTAACAGAAAAACATTAAAAAACAAAATGTTTTTATTGCTTTTCTATTAATGTTTTATACGTGTCAGCAGTGGTGGTCGAGCTTATTTTTACCTATTAAAATCTGGAAGCCATTTGAGCTATACTGAGCTGCAGCAAGAAAGAAAAACAGACGGCGTAGGTAGCTGTCCCTCTTATGCTACCAGTTTACTGATGTGCAAAGTGGGAAGGATATAAGCCCAATTTAGAAAAAGAAGGGTGCTAAGTGCTGAAAATTGGGATGGCTGCTGGGTCTTCAGTAGCAAAAGTCCTCAGAGACATTACAGTGACAGTGAACCACACAATGAACACTGTTCTCCACTACCTTCCTCTTCACACAAAGGTCCTTAGAAAAAGTAATACATTAAGATGGAGTAGCACGCAAGCATCAAAAGAAAATAAATCTCCTGGGCCAAGAGATGAACTACACTTTATGTGGTTACAACGAACAAAGGCCTGGACAAGACTCCAAATAGATCATTAGTACCTCAGTTAATTGTTCTGAAATGGCAACGCTATCTCATTCTGAAGTAACTTTTTGAGGTTTTTCTATTTTCCTGTATTTTCTATGGTGTCTAAGAGCCAGAGTAATATGTATTTCTGCCCCTTCTATGGGCACTCTTGCTGAACATTGAGGGGGGGTGGCAGGCGGGTTGTTCCTTGGGCTATTGCTACAAATTTACTCTGATACTCAAGTCTGTCATTTTTCTTTTAAGGTTGTAATCCTGTATTCCCTCTGCCTTATGTTTCAAGTACCCATCAACGACTTCTGGTATTTGAGTATGCAAAAACAGCAGATGACAGCACTAAAGCCGGGTAGCTGAGGTGTATGCTTTTTTGCTAAACTGGTCAAGGATCCTACTCACCCAGTCATTGGTACGGGATTCCTGGATGAAGTCCCACTAGATCACTTACAGTAATCCACACACACCACTGCTGGACCCATTGCTGGTTTCTTACTCATTTGTTTTTGATATTCAAGTACCCTGCAAAAGTGGTCTGGCTTCTTAAGGACAGGGGGTTAGGAGTTTGCTTGTAACAATGCATCATGGAACAGATCATTTAGCATTTCAAGGACTGTGTTTATGACCAGGGTATTTGGACACAGAACTCCAACTCCCAACTGAAGGATTCCTTCAATAAAGGGTGTCCCCAAAAGACAGGTCCTCAGGTGGTGAGGCTGAGGGCAAAGTGGCTTCAAAATAAGAGTCAAGGAAATAAGTAGGGAGAAACTGATCAATGTAAGCAAGTTCCTCTACCTCAGAGTCAGAGGACTCCAAGCCCTAATGGGGTGATGGCTCCGTATTTCTCTGGGTGGAGAGGATTTATTAAGCAGACTCTTTTTTCAGGTGCTGGCTCTCTGGATTTCATGAAATCCCTAAAATCCTATGCTAATATGAAAAAGTCCTATGAAGGGACCTGGGAATACTGGGTTTGAGAACGTGATGTGTTTGGGGCAAATCAACTGCTGGTCATTTAGGTCTCATTTTCTGTGTGGGTTCAGACCTGAAAGCCTCAGCTCATGGGCCAATGACCATAACCCAAATTCATCCCTCTTAGGTCCATAGGTACGTACTAGGCTATCGGCCCGAGGGCCGACGTAAGCCTAGCCAACAAGGTTCCCTGGCTTACGCCACCCAAGAAAGTTATTTCCCTGTGCCACTGTCGAGCAGACACACAGAAGTGATCCCCGGGTGTATTTCCTATTTCCCATCCACTCATCAAGATTTTTCTTGAAGAGTGCTAATGAAGAACTTTGCTTGACATAGATGGATAGACGGTTCCAGAGTATGGGAAGTCTCTGGGACAGGAATCCATCCCTCCAGCATGTCCTGCTTATTATGGTGACAAGGTTTAGGTCCCTAGAGCGTGTAGTTCGGAGGGATTGGGATTTCTTTAGGTGTAGCATGTCCAACAGCTCTGGGTTTGACATAGCTTTATATGTTAGGCAGAGATCACCTCAGAGTAGGCAATATGCTATGGAGTAAAGCTTTAGTTGTTTGAGACAGTCAGTGCAGGGCATTTGTTTGAGGCCATTAATCCACTTTGTGAGGTACTTCTTTGGCCTTTCCAGATGCTGCAGATGTCTTGTGAGGTACATCCCCCAAAGGGGCATTGTACTCTATAATGGGTCTAATGAGTGTCGAGTAGAGGGGAACAATTACCTCTTTTTTCCTGGATGAGAACACTTTTATGAGGTGTGCCACGTAGAAGGACTTCCTGACTACTGTGGCGATGTGACTATCAAAGGACAGACTCAAAGTCCACCTGGGTCCCAAGATCTCTTATCACACATTCGGTGTTAAGTAGACTGCCGTCTATGTAGTAGTTTATGGGTGCAGAGTTTTTACCAAAGGGGATGATAATGCACTTTTTGGCATTGAGCTTGAGGCCATGGCTCTGACACCAGGCATCTGTCTCAGCCCTTCTGTAGGATCTCCACATCATTTGGGGACCCAACTATGGCTCCTAGTTTGCAGTCATCTGCAAACTTCATTAGCCAGAGGTCTTCTGTCTTAGCCTGTACTTCAGAGAAGTAGATGCCAAACAGGAGAGGTCCCAGGGCTGAACCCTGTGGTACTCCACTTGTCACTGGTTTGAGGTCAGATTTGGAGTGTGCAAATTTTACAGTGTGGGTTCTGTCAGTGAGCCAGTTGGCAACCCATCTTGTGGCACAGGGATTTATACCTTGTTTAGTGAGTTTAGCTATAATTCCAGAATGGGGGATGGTGTTGAAAGCCTTGGCGAGGTCAAGATCGGCTGTGTGAACCACCTTACCCTCATCTACAGCTTTGGTGACTGCCTCAAAGAAGTCGATCAGGTTCAGGAGGCATGATCTGCCTTTCATAAACCCGAACTGGGTGGGATCCAGAGTTTGGAGGTTACCAATTTCTTTGTTTATGAGTTCCATGATGATATGTTCCATGGCCTTGCAGACCACGCTCATCAGGCTAATAGGGCGATACTTCCCGGGATCAGTGGTGGCTCACCCTTTGTAGAGTGGGATAACTGTTGATGTACGCCATTCAATGGGCACAAAGTCTGATGTGATGCTATGATTGAACATGGTGCTTAGCTGGGGAGCCAGTTCGTTCTGAAGTTCATGTAAAATGCAGCCTGGGATGTTGCCCGGTCCCATGGATGCTGTGTTTTTGGCTTTAGAAAGTGCAGCTTTTACCTGTGTAGGTATGATTACAGGGACTCTGCATTCTTCCTTTATAGATATGGGCCCCTTAGGGGGTGGGGGTACAGTTAGCACTGAACCTATTTGCCAGGATGTTGGCAATATCAATTGGTTCTGTAATTTCCATGCCGTTGTGCTGTAACTCAGAGCCAATCTGGGTATTGCCATTAAGATTCTTGACATAGCTACAGAATGCTTTGTGGTTGCCCTTAGAATCCGTCGCAATTTTGTTTTCGTAGCTAGCTTTGGAGGATCTTATAAGGGATCTCAGCTTCTTACTGAGGCTGATCAGGGAGTTCCTCCACTCATGGGATTTTACTCTCTTTTGCAACAATTTCATCCTTCTGTTGTAAAGTTTGTTTATGGCAGGGAACCACCAGATTGGCTACCTTTTTTTTGGAGGATAGCATCTTGGTTCTATTTGGGATAGCACTATCCATGCACTCATGTAAGTGCTTATAGAGTGCATTTGTGCAGGACACAGCAGTCGTAACTGTATTGTCCATCTGCATGGGTGTCATGAAGTTCAGCACTTCTGTCTTAAGAAGCATGAAGTTGGCTTTGGAGAAATTTTTTACCATGGTTTCCTTAATGGCAGTGGGGGCGGGATGTGGATATCAAGGGTCATTAGCTTAGAGTCAGATCGGACCAATGAGGAGTTGACTTCAGGTGTGGAACACCGGTCACTCATGTCGGTAATGACTAGGTCTAGGATATTGTTGCCCCTGATGGGGGTGTGGATAAGTTGATCCAGGACGTTGGAGTTTATGAATTCCACAAAGCATTGTGTGAAGGAGTTGGTACACGAGTAGTTTTTCCAGTTAATGGTGGGGTAGTTGAAATCGCCCATTATTAGGGTGTCTGGTTGAACCCTAATTATTTCCAGTACATCAAGAAAAGAGGAGTGGGAATCTTGGGGCATGGTGGGGATCTGTAGCAAGCTACAATTTGGATTGCAGTTTTGCCCAGAGTTAGTTGCACTTGGATAACCTCGGATGCATTATGCTGAGCAACTAGCCTGGAGGTGTGGATATCCTTAATGAATATGGACACACCTCCGCCTTTGGTGTTCCAGTCTAGGTTACATGGCCGAAAAGTGTGGTATGAGTTATAGCCTGGTAGTGCAGGGGTGCACTCTGGAGCCTTGAACCAGGTCTCAGTCACTGCACAGATATCGATGTTCTCCATTTTAAGGAGTGCCTTGAGTGAGTGCATTTTGAGATTTACACTTCTAGCATTGAGTAGCATTACCCTCAGATTTTGTTTGCCTGTTCCTGTTATGGTGCTGAATTTGTCAACTGAACCTTGCCTAAAAAAGGCATTATAGGGGTGGCAAGAACCTTACCCAGTATCAGGAATCCCAGGGGCAGGGGCAGGTGCAGGCCATCTCTGGCAAAGCATCGTGGTCTATCGACCATGTCATCCCAAGTAGACAGATATTAGATCTTCTTAGAATGACACCAGAAGCTTAGCCAATTGTTGAAGTCAATCATTTTGTCCTTGTACTGTGGTATCATTCTGGGCAATGGCAGAATGCTACTCAGGGCTAGGGTCATACCTGCCTGGGCTACAAGATCAGAGGGCTCTTCCATGTCTCATTTCATGTAGACCAGGGAGGTACGTTTCACCTATGACTAGTGTGTTGGATACATTGTTTTGTCTTATTGGCTGTGGTTGAGTGGCACACTAAGTCTGTGAGCTATGTGTCATTTGGGTTGTGTTGGGGGGTGAAAGTTGCTTGCCTTTTCTGCTTTGGAGGTCTCTGTTGCTTGGGCATATTATTATTGAGAGCCTCCGTGAATGTTTTTGTGTTTCTGTGTGTGGATTTTGGTGGTGCAGATATACTGAGACTATGTGATAAGTGTGGTGTGGTGCAAGTTGGAGAGAGCGTTACCTCCAGTTTGGCTAGATAAGTGCATCTCTCACAGGTTGTAGTGTTGGGTGGTAGGAGGAGTGGGTTATCTGTGTACATGAGGCAATTTCTACATTGCCCCAAGATGCCCAGATTCATCAGATAAGACAGTAGAGAACACTGGGAGCTGACCCTTGGACATGCCTAAATAAAAAGCTATTTTCCTCTAGATAAGTGAGGAAAGTGAGTACAAGAGCTGTTTTTCTCTAAGCAAGTGAGGAAAGTAAGTGCAAAAACTGTTTTCCTCTAGGTAATGAGGAAGGATGAGTGCTATAGCAATTAGTAGCTTATTTAGTGTTTACAACAAGTTCTGAATAAGTGCTGAGCACGAATAAGCAAATTCAAGTGCTAAAACTAAGAATCTGTATCTGCACTAGACTAGTTACAGGAAAGAAACAAGTGCAAATGCGAGCTTTCAAATCAGAAAGTTGAGAGAGATGGAAAAGATTGCCCAGACGGCCAACAACTACAATTTCTGGGCCAGAACCACTCCTTATGTGGTAGACAGGTTACCTAGTGCTTACCAGTCCCACTGACAAGATAGGAGGCTTCCCTCCAACACAGAAAGGTTTGGGGGGGCTCAGAAGCTTACATACAGTCCTGGATACAGCAAATCTGTATCTGGACTACACTAGTTACAGGAAAGGTAGGAAAAGTACAGTTGTGTAAACTTAACATAAATGTAGATGCTCAAGTGTATTTCACTGTTGCAGTCATCACATCTGGGTTATCTGCTTGCAGCAGCCCTCAGTCGGCCTGATTATCAAAGGCTTGGGTCCTGCATCGATTGCTGTCTCATCTTCCATGACGTCAGGTAGTCAGTGGTATAAAACATGCAGCCGACACCATTACATCAGTTTTTCTTGCCCCAGATGTCAGGTGCCCCCCTAATGGGAAGCAATCAAATATATCTATATATAATATATATATATATATATATATACATACATACATACATACATACACACACAATGGTATACCTCCAACAAAAAAGCAAATACACCAAAAAGCTTTTAAGCATAGTAAAGGAAGAGTAGAGGTATAGCCAAAAGAAGTCAGGGGGCTGGAGGGAGGGTAACCAGGACTGCAACAGTGAATACACTCGGACATCTACATTTATGGTAAGTGTACACAACTGTACTATGTTCTTCATGTTTCACTGTTGCAGTCATTACATTTGAGTAGATTCTCAAAGCTAAGGAAGGGAGGAGGAATTTAGACAGCATTAGGACCAGCTATAAGGCCCTGCAAGACTGGAGTGGCAAAGCCAGCTCTGGACTTAGAGAAAATTGTCAAATGTTAATGCTTGGTGAAAGTATGTACAGAACCCTATGTAGCAGCTTCTGGGATGTCCCTGGTAGGGACACCTCTGAGAAAGTCTGTAGAGGTAGATGCAGCCCTGGTTGAATGGGGTCCAATCCCCTGTGGGATAGGTTTTCCATGGTGCTTATAGCAGAAATTAATGCAATGGCCAATCCATTTACAAATGGTTTGCTTTAAAATTGCCTTCCCCTCTGCCCCTTCAGCAAATGCCACCAGCAGTTGTTCAGATTTCCTTTGAGGTTTAGTCCTGTCCAAGTAAAATCTAAGTTGTCTGTGCACATCTAAGGAGTGCAGTATGCATTCCCCTTTGTTCTGTGTGTTAGGAAAGAAGGTTGGCAAATGAATGGACTGATTAAGGGCCACACTGGATACCACCTTGGGCATGAAGGAGGGATTGGTCCTGAGGGGCACCCTGTCCACATGAAAGATGATGAAAGGCTCAACTGCCATGAGGGCCTGTATTTCAAATACCCTTCTTGCTGAAGTGATTGCTAAAAGGAAAGCTGTTTTCCAAGAGAGGAATTTTAAATCCACAGTGGCAGCTGGCTCGAAAGGAGGAAGGGTGAGCTTTTCCAATACAAAGTTGAGGTCCCAGGCTGGAGTTGGGGCTCTCCTGGATGATCGTAGATTTTTGGCCTCTCCTAGGAACTCCTTAAGCAGTGGATGAGAGAAGAGGGGAGGTTCTGTGTTTATTTATTTATTTATATTTGTTGACCGGGAGTGTCCGACTGGACGTAGGTCCATTTTCAACGAAGGCCCGGGGAGAAAAGCTCCACAGTTAAAATAAACAGACAGTAGTTACATTGGATTACATAGCGATTAACAATTTACATTGCAATTACTCACAACATATTTACAGATGAAGAACATAGTACATCAGTAGACAACTAGAATCTTTATCTGTGAAGTACATAACAGACATTAACAAATGTTACAAGAAGAAGTTCCTGCTGTATAATAAGTACTGGCTTATGAGCATCTGAGCTTGCTATAATCAAGGTAGTTAGTGGAGTGGAAAGAAAGGTAGTGGTTGGATGGGGAGGGTGATATTAGAGTGGGAGTTGCAAGGGCATAGCCAGCATGTTTTTAGGTGCATTTTAGTAAAGTTTTAAAGTGGGTGCATGATGGTATGAAGGTAATTGTGGGTGGGAGGGAGTTCCATAATTTGGCTATGGTGCAAGAGAATAGTGCTTCACCAGCAGAGTTATTGGCTTTAGTGATCTGTAAGTGATTTTTGTTGCTGGATCTTAGTGGTCTGGTGGTGCGATAGGGTTGGAGTAGATTCTGGAGGGATGGGACATTTAGTGGATGATTTACTAGTTTGTGGGCAAGTGAGAGTTGATACCATTGAAGGAGGTGAGGGAGTTCAAGCCAGCCCTGTTCAGCAAGTGAGAGACAGTGGTGACTATGGTAGGATGCCCCTGTGGCGAATTTGGCAATTTTGTTGTAGCAGGTCTCTAGCTTGTTTAAATCGCATTGCCTTAGGTTGGTATATAATGGACAGGCATAAAGTAGGGTGGAGATAAGGTGGGAATTTGCTATTGAAATCTTTGCTGCTTTGGTGAGAAGTTGCTTATTTCTGTATAGCGCTCCTAGTTTATTGTGGACTTTTTTTATGGTCAAGGATATGTAAATGTCAAATTTTAGTTTATTGTCCATTTCCACTCTGAGCAATTTGGTGTGTTCAGTTGGGTATATAGTGGTGTTGTCTTTTGCTGTGATGTTAAAGTGAGAGTTGTTTTGAGTATGTTTGGTGGGTTGGAAGACGAGTAGTTTAGTTTTGTTTAGGTTGAGTATTAATTGGGAATCGGATAACCAAGTTTCAACAGAAGAAAAGGCTTCCTGTGTGACTTTTCGCAGTTTGGGTAGGGACTGGGCTGAGCAGGTGATGGTTGAGTCATCTGCGTATTGTATGAGTGTGCCATGTTTGGTGGCAGAGGCTAGATTATTGGTGAAAACAGAGAAGAGTAGTGGTCCAAGGATGGATCCTTGGGGAACCCCTATGGAGACAGGTAGTTGGGGAGATATGTCATTCTGCCATACAACGGATTGTTGGCGGTCAGACAGGTAACTCTGAAACCAGTTGGTGACCGATTGTGAGAAGGATAGGTTATTGAGGACAGAGATAAGTTGTTTGTGTGGGACCATATCAAATGCTTTAGATAGGTCTAGGAAAGTAGCAGAGGAGAGATAGCCATTGTTTTTATGCTGAAGGATAGTGTTAGTACAGGCGAGTAAGGCAGTGGTGGTGCTATGGTTTGGTCGGAAACCATGCTGAGTATTGGAAAGGAGGTTGTTATTAAGGCGGTAGTCTGAGACCTGAGAGTGTATGCATCTCTCTAGTATTTTGGAGAGTGGAGAGAGAATAGCTATGGGGCAGTAATTGGTTAGTTCTGTGGAGGGTCCGCCTTTGTGGAGGGGAATTATATGTGATACTTTCCAGTGTGGGAACGTAACTTTCTGACAGAGATCGGTTAATCAAGATGGATACTGGGTAGGCCAGAGCATCAGCTGCGATTTGTAGGTATTCACTTGGGAGGTTGTCTGCTGCTAATCTGGTGGGCTTAAGTTTAGTTAAGAGTTTTTTAATGTTGGAGGTAGGTACAGGAGAAAAAAAGAAGGCAGTGTTATAATGAGCTGAAATGGCTGAGGAGTGAATTTTGATGGAGGAGAAAGGCAGGCCCTTGAGAAGCATCTCAGTTAAGTATTGTAAAATCTGAGGTAAATTGGGCACTGCTGTGCACATCCCTTAAGACTGGTTCCAGGCATAGAATCTTTTCCATTTTTCATCATAAGATTTTCTAGTACTAGGCCACCTTGCCTCTAAAATGATATCCATCACTGGTTTACTGAGGGATGCTAAAGGAGAGATTAGGTAAATAGCCAGGCTGTTAGGTTCAGTGTATAAAGCTAAGGGTGCAGAATCTGGTTCTCCTGCTGAGACAATAGGGTTGGAGTCTGAGGCAGGTGCCATGGGGCCAACAGTGACATACTGCACAAGAGGGGATACCAGTGTTGGCGTGGCCAGTCAGGTGCAATTAAAATCATCCTTGGTTTGTCTTGTTTGATCTTTAGTAGTACTTTGGAAAGCAGAGGAGGAAAGGCATAAACCGATAGGTTTTTCCAGCTGAAGGACAGAGCATCCACTTTTCAAGCTTGTTTGTGGGGAGCCCTTGGGCAAAATTTGTCCAAATGATAGTTCTGGCGGGAGGCGACCAGGTCTAAATCCGGGCTCCCCCATTTGCTTGTCAACATGTTGAAAATTCTTGGTTCCAGCTTCCACTCGTGTGGGTCCATGAGGTTTCTGCTTAGTTCGTTTGCCAATATATTTAATTTTCCTGGCAGGAATTGAGCTTGTAGATGCACTTGGTAGCTCAGGGCTGTGCTCCACAATGCCATGGCTAGTCTGCACAGCAGGTAAGAATGTGTATCCCCGCTTGTTTATGTACCACATAGCAGTGGTGTTGTCCGTCTTTACCATTAATTGTCCTGGAAGAATGTGATCCTTGAAGGCTGTCAGAGCATGCTGTACAGCTATCATTTCTTTTTGATTGATACGCAAGTGCATTTGACTTGGGTTCCATTTGCCCTGAATGCACTTTCCTGCCAGGTGAGCCCCCCCATGCATAATCTGATGCGTCTGTTGTTAGGGTTTGGGCGGCAAGGGGTGGTGTGAAAGGTAGTCCCTTGTTTTGGTGGCAGGCCTCTGCCCACCAAAGAAACTCTAGGCGTAGGCAAGGTATGATAGGAATCATTGCTTCTAGATCCTGAGAATGTTGACACCATAGGCTTTTTAGATACCACTGTAGTTTCCTCATATGCAGTCTTGCATATGGAATCAGAAGAATGCAGGAGGCCATGAACCCCAAGGATTGTAGTATTTGCCTTGCAGATAGTAGGGTTTTTGTGGCCACTTGTTTGAAGTAGGTTGTCAAATGGATTTGTTTCTTTGGCGTGAGAAAAGCCATCTGGGAAGTTGTATTCAAGCTTGCTCCCAGGAATAAGATTTGTTGACAGGGTACCAGGTGTGATTTCTTTTCGTTTATGGTGTACCTCAGACAAGTTAGCATGCTTTGTACAAAGGCCGGATGATTCAACAGTATGACCTGGCTTTTTGCCTGAATTAAACAATCGTCCAGGTATGTGTATATTTGAATATTTCTTTGCCTGCAAAATGCGATGACTCCGGCTAAGTACTTTGTGAAAACCCTGGGCACAGTAGATAAGCCAAAGGGCAGTGCAGAGAACTGGTAGTGATTGTAGCCTCCTTTGAAGGGTAGGTATCTTCTGCAAGATTCCCTGAGTGGGATGTGCAGTTATGCTTCCTTTAAATCGAGTACGGAGCAACTGGTGAAGAGTCAGCATCCTGAATTTTGGAATCACCAAAAAGGTGTTTAGAGTAGACAGATCCAGAATAGGACACCATGAATTGTCTTTTCTGGGTACCAGGAAGTCTTGAGTAGAAACCTTGTCCTTTTTCCTCTTCTGGTACAGTTTGAATAGCCTTTATGTTTAAAAGAGAAAGTATTTGCTTTTGAGCCTCTGCCCACTGATTTGGGGGGTAGATCTGGCCAACCTTTTTGACGTTGGCAATGTGTGGAAGTGAAATCTGTATCCTTGGGACACTATATTTAAAAAAACATTTGTCATGGGTAATGAGTTCCCAGTTTTTGGCCTGCAGACCAATTTTTCCCCCTAAAGGAGCATTCAGTTGAGAAGTCCTTGGAAATTTTAAAATCAAGTAATCGAGACAGTTTTCCATAGGGGGGAGTCTTAGTACTCCCAGGTTTGGAAGCAGAAGCCCCTCACTACTTAGTCTTGTGCATACCCTGGGACTGAAACCTGGGATTTCTGTTGTGTCTGGGTTTGGATTGAGAAGGCCTGGAAGGAGCCGGAAAGGGCCATTGCCTACTAAATCTAGGAGGCTGAACTTGTAAGAAATCTTTAACAGCTTGCATAGATTTAGCTTTATCTTCCATCCTTTTAAGAACTTCCTCAGCTTTGTTGCCAAACAGGCAGTCCTGATTTAAGGGAACATCAAACAGTTTAGCTTTAACATGATCAGGCAAAGATTGCTCCTTAAGCCAAGCATGCCTTCTGAGTACAGACCCAGTAACAGCAGCCCTGCAAGAGGCCTCTAAAGAATCAAATCCACATTGCAAAGTATGTTTTCCAACCTGTTCAGCAAAATACATTAAATCCTGTAATTCCTTATTTTCAGCACAGTCAGGAATCAACATCATTTTCTGTTTAAACAATCCAATAATATATTGTTGATACTTTAACACTTTAACTTATTGTTGATACTTTAACATATGAAACTGACAGTTTAATGGCCAAGGTTGCAGAAGTGTAAACCTTCTTACCCCATCTATCCAGCACCCTGGAGTCTCTATCAAAAGGGGTAGGGTTTTCGGCATTTTGAGGCCTTAATGTCCTTGGGTCCCTATGAAATAGTCTCTGGATCCACAATAGGATTTTTAAAAAGGAACTTGTGAGAATCAGGAACCCTATAGTATCTGTCAGGTTTTCTGGGAGCAGGAGGCAAAGAATCAGGGGCCAAACTAGATTCCAAAAAGGCATCATCAACAATGTCTAGTACAGGAAGTATAGCTAAAGGCCTATGCTGAGGCAAGCGTAAGAAATCCCTAAGCCTCTTTTTCGAATCAGAAAAATCCTGGCTTTCTCAGTGGAAATGCTCCCTTAGTGTGTGCAAGGTTTCACCAAAAGAAAAATCCTCTGGAGGGGAAGCAGAGGGAATAGAGTCCTATGCATCAGAATCCTCATAAGTAGATAAAGGTAAATCCAGATCATCAGAAGAATCAAATAAATCAGAATCCTGGTCAGAAGACTCAAACAATTTCAGTCCTAGGTCTCTTAGAAGAGGGAGGTTGACTTCTCCTGATTAAAGTTATAAGATCTTCAGCCATTCTTATCATTTGTTTTTTAGGCATAGAGGCCTGAGCATGCAGCCTGGGCATCGGTTTTCTAGGCATGGTTCGAGGTTGAGGCCTTAAAGAAGAAGGAGACGTTGGTTTAATATGCAAGTCCATAGGCCTGAATACACCCTCAGAAGCTGGTGCCTGCACAGCAGCTCCGGACCCATCCAAGGTAGAGACATTCGCAGGTTCCACAGATGAAGCATATCTCGGCATACCGGACTCCGAATGGGTCTCAGTAGAGGACTGGGAATCAGAAGTAGTGGGTATCAGGGGCTGCGAAAGCACCTCACCGAGTACCGGTGAAATGGCGACTGGCTTAGGAGCAGCGTCGTCAGCAGCTTTGGACCTAGGCGGCCTGTCTCTGTCTTTATCCTTGCGGTTTTTTCAAATTACGGTAGTTGGATGGCTTTCTGACAACATTTCTGGATAATTGAACCAAGAACCAAAATATTTAGAGGCGAAAATATACCGACGACGGATAGTGCGTTGATTAAATAAAGCACAAAACCGACAGCAAGGTACACTGTGGTCAGGGCCTAGGCAAGGAATACAGTATGAATGAAAATCTTTGTGAGGTATTTGCTTTCCAGAAGAAATGCAATTATTAACTTTTACTGACATCGGTAAGGAGCAAGAAAGTTTCACCAACGGTGTACTTAGCTTTAGTTGAAGACTTCGGTTCTGAAACTCGAAAACGAAAATTTCAGGAGTCGGCCGACCGGCACTTGCGAACTGCTTCTGCTTTGGGCACCGCACGGCAAGAAAGACTGATGTTATGGCGTTGGCTGCATGTTTTATACCCCTGACGACCTGATATCCTGGAAGAAGGGACAGCAACCAACGCAGAACCCTAGACTTTGTTAATCAGGCTGACTGAAGGCGATTGCAAGCAGATAACCCAAATGTGATGACAGCAATAGTGAAACACGAAGAACATAGGTTTTGCAACAATGTGGACTACTGTTGCAAATGGACATGGCAAATGGTGTGGTAGCCTTAGCCTATAAAAAGGGTCACACCGGAAGCCACGGCCACTTTAGTCATCAAATATGGGAGCTGTAAATCTGCCTCACAGTTACCAGCTAGATTAATCTAAGGAGGGCTGCTGGACAGTACAGTTGTGTACACTTACAATAAATGTAGATGTTCGAGTGTATTCACTGTTGCAGTCATTACATTTGGGTAATTCTGCTGGCAGGTTGCCCTCAGTTGGCCTGAATTCCAAAGTCTTGGGTCCCACGTCGGCTGCTGTCACCCCTTCCCTGACTTCAGGTTGTCAGGGGTACAAAAGATGCAGTCAATGCCATTTTCTTCAGTTTTTCTTGCCCCAGATGTCAGGTGCCCCCAAAAGGGTAGCCAAAATTTATGTAACTATGTATATATAAAATATACATGCATCAATATAATCTTTACCTTCATCTACAAGCAAATACACCACATAGGTTGTATAGATCAGAGAAGTAAAGATAAGTTCCAGCAGAAATAAGGGGGATGGCGGGTGGGTAACCTGAACTGCAACAGTGAATACACTTGAACATCTACATTTATGGTAAGTGTACACAACTGTACTATGTTCTTCATGTTTCACTGTTGCAGTCATTACATTTGGGTACAGTCCCAAAGCTATGCTTGGGGGGCTGGAGCTAAACAGCATTAGGAGTGGCTATGAGGCCCTGCAGAACTGCAGTGGCAAAGCCTGCCCTGGAATTAGAGTAAAGTGGCAGATGGTAATGCTTTGTAAAGGTGTGCACTGAACTCCAAGTAGCAGCCTTAGAAATGTCTTTAGTTGGTACTCCCCTGAGAAAGGCTGCGGAAGCGGCTGCAGCTCTCGTTGAATGTGGCCTAATGCCCTTAGGCACTGGCTTGCCATGCTGTGAATAGCAGAAATAAATGCAGTGGCCTATCCACTTGGAAATAGTCTGCTTGGAGATAGCCTTTCCTTGTGATCCTGCAGCATATGCCACTAGTCATTGCTCTGTCTTCCTGAAAACTTTAGTTTTGTCCAAATAGAATCTAAGTTGTCTGTGTACGTCCAAAGAATGCAGAATTCTCTCCCCCTTGTTCTGTGGATTTGGATAAAAAGTTGGCAAATTAATAGTTTGGTTAAGGGCTACACTGGACACCACCTTAGGCATAAATGTTGGGTTTGTTCTCAGAGAGACCCTGTCTGGATAAAAAAAATGATAAAAGGTTCCACAGCCATGAAAGCCTGTAGCTCTGACACTCGTCTTGCAGAAGCTATTGTTAAGAGCAGAGCTGTTTTCCAAGATAAAAACTTTATATCAGCAGTAGCAGCTGGCTCAAAAGGAGGTAGGTGAGTTTTTCTAAGGTATAATTGAGGTCCCATGCACGTATTGGCGATCACCTTGGAGGCCTTAACTTTTTGGCTCCTCCGAGGTGCTGCCTTAATAAAGGATGAGAAAAGAGTGGTGGCTCTGTATTGTAATGAGCCGAAATGGCAGAGGCATGGATTTTAATTGATGAAAAAGATAGTCCTTTGTCCAGCATCTCAGTTAAGTATTGCAAAATCTGAGGAATATTTGGTACAGCTGTATCAGTTCCTTGTGCCTGGTGCCAAGCACAAAATCGCTTCCATTTTCCAGCATAGGATTTCCTAGTACTAGGCCTTCTGGCTTCCAAAATGACATCCATCACAGCTTTACTGAGAGGTGTGCTTTGTATGGCTACATTATATGCTCCAGGGCGCTGATTAAAAATCTACCAAAACAACAGAGGCCTCCAAAGCAGACACCCAAGCAACCACCACCTCAAGACATAGCACATGCAACACATAGTTCACAAAGTCAGTGTGCTAAACAGTCACAGCCCTTAAGGCCAAACAACATGCCAGACACACTTGTAATAGGTGACTCCATAGTCAAGCACAGACGTCCCGCTCACCAGACTGAACAAGGAGAGGGTCACAGTAAGCTGCCTGTCGGGATCTAGAATCCGCCACATAACACAAGCACTCAGGTCACTCCACAGCAAGTACAAATATGACTCAGTCATTGTACATGCCGGTGTGAACGACCCGAGACGTACCTCCCTGGACTACATGAAAAGACACAGAGGAGCTCTCTGATTATGTAGCCCAGGCCGGTATGACCCTGACCCTGAGCAGCATCTTACCCTCACCAAGAGTGATGCCACAGTACAAAGACAAAATGATCAGTTTTAACAATTGGCTTAATTACTGGTGTCATTCTAAGGGGATCCAGTGTCTGTCTGCTTGGGATGACATGCTTGACAAGCCACGCTGCTTCGCAAGGGATGGCTTGCACCTGTCACCCCTGGGTTTCCGGATATTGGCCAAGGCTCTTGCCACCCCCATAGTGCCTTTTTTAGGCAAGGCTCACATGACAAACCTACCTCCCTAGAAAACACAAGTGGAAAACACCTAAGGGTAATGCTGCTCAATGCCAGAAGTCTAAACCTCAAGATGCACGCCCTCGAAGCCCTCCTCAGTATGGAGAACATCGATGTCTGTGCAGTGACTGAAACCTGGTTCAAGGCTCCTGAGAGCACCCCAGCACTATCAAGTTTTACCTCATATCATGCTTTCCGGCCCCAAAACTTGGACCGAACCACAAAAGGAGGGGGAGTATCCATTTTCATCAAAGATACCCACACCTCCAGGTTAGTGGCAATGCACGAAGCATCGGAGACTATCCAGGTGCAACTAACCATAGACAAAACTGCCTTACAGTTTGTAACATGCTACAGACCACCCTCTCAAACTCAGGAACCCCACACAGCCTTCCTGAAGACACTGGAGAGTATGAATGTCTCTCCAAATACCATCATTTTGGGAGACTTCAACTACCCAAACATAGACTGGGAACATTACTCAAGCCCCAACACCCTAGCCCAAAGGTTCCTAGAATTCATAAACTCAAATGCAATGGAACAACTAGTCACCATTCCCACAAGAGGAGACAATATACTAGACCTGATCATCACAAACATGGTGACAAAATGCTCCACACCGGAAGTACATCCCTCTTTGGTAAGATCAGACCATAAATTAATCTCACTGGAAATCCACATCCCGCCCCCACCCCCTGCACAAAAGACCACAGTGAAGAACTTCTCAAAAGCAAACTTCACAATTCTTAAAACTGAAGTGGTATCTTTCAAGGCCCCTGGGCCAGTGGAAACCACAACCCACACTGCTGAATCCTTTGCAAATGCCTTCCATGGGCACCTTCAAGAATGCATGGATCATGCAATCCCAAATAAAACCAAGACCCATTCCCCCAAAGGCAGGCGCCCGGTCTGGTGGACCCCAGCCATAAACAAACTTTACAACAGGAGGAGGAAGCTACTACATGACAGCAACATCCCTAAAAGGGAAGGCATCTCTGATCAGTACTAGCAAAAAACTACGATCACTCATAAAATCATCCAAGTCCAACTTTGAGAGAAAAATCGCAAAAGACAATCACAAGGCCTTCTTTAGCTATGTTAGAAACCTGGGTGGAAACTCCCAGACATGCTCAGAGTTAGTCCAAAATGACACAAAATACACTGAACCCACTGACATTGCCAACATTCTGGCAGACAGGTTCAGTGCAAATCCAAAAGGAGAAATAACTATCCCAGCAGAGTGTAGCCTCCCTAACATCTCAGATGCCCAGGTGAGAGCTGCCCTCTCTAAAGCTAAAAACACAGCATCAATGGGACCGGACGGTGTCCCTGGCTGTGTGCTACATGAACTCCAAGAGAAACTAAACCCACACATAAGGCTGCTGTTTAATCTTAGCCTTACTACAGGTTACGTACCCAAAGAGTGGCGTACGGCAACAGTGGTCCCACTTCACAAAGGCGGTGCTTCTACGGACCCTGAAATTACCACCCCATAAGCTTGACGAGCCTGGTCTGCAAAGCTATGGAGAGGATCATTATGGAACTCATAAACAAAGACATTGGGGACCTACAGACATTGGATCCTACCCAATTTGGCTTTGTCAAGGGCAGATCCTGCCTTTTGAACTTGGTCGACTTTTTTGAAACAGTCACTAAGGCCATTGATGAGGGTAAGGCAGTTCACACAGACTACCTTGACCTTGCAAAAGCCTTTGACACAATACCCCACTCGGGCATCATAGACAAACTCACCAGCTTAAATGTAAACCTATATGTCACAAGATGGGTTGCAAACTGGCTCAAGGACAAAACCCACAAGGTCAGAGTTGCTGGAGCTATGTCAGACTCTAAGCCAGTCACAAGCGGTGTCCCACAGGGCTCAGTCCTGGGACCCCTCTTGTTCGTCATTTATTTTTCCGAGGTACAGGCAAACATAGGAGGATTGTGGCTGACAAAGTTCGCAGATGACTGCAAACTGGGCGCCATAATTGATACTCCAGCGGACACAAACATCCTTCAGAGAGGCCTCATAGAAACGAATAATTGGTGCCAGAGCCATGGCCTTAAGCTGAACGCCAAAAAATGTATAGTCATACCCTTTGGGAAAAAGAAGGTACCGACAAATTACCACATAGGCGGTAATCCATTAAGTACGGAAGAGGTAATCAGGGACCTAGGGACCCAGGTTGACAGTAACCTCTCATTTGACACTCACATTGCCAAAGTGGTTAGGAAGACCTTCTATATTGCCCACCTTATCATGAAGGGTTTCACATCTAGATCAAGAGAGGTCATTGTGCCCCTGTACTCTTCTCTTATCAGGCCAATGATTGAGTACAATGCCCCATTTGGGATGTATCTCACCCGACACCTGCAGCAGTTGGAAAGACCCCAAAAGTTCCTCACCAAGAGGATAAAGGGTCTTAAACATATGTCATATGCTGCCCGACTGAAAAACTCCAGCTCTATTCAGTCGCATACCGCCTACTCAGAGGTGATCTGTGCCTGACGTACAAGGCCATGTCCAATCCTGAATTAATGGACATGCTCCACCTCAGAAAATCCAAATCCATCAGAGCCACGAGAACAAGTGACTTAAACCTCAACACAGAAATAAATAGAACGTGCTGGAGGGCAGATTCATAACCCAGAGGCTCCCTACACTCTGGAACAGAATCCCAGTCCATGTTAGGCAGAGCCCCTCACTGACTCTATTCAAGAGAAATCTCGACGAGTGGATAGGAGATCGTAGGTTTACCCCGGGGGTCATCTCTGTGTCACTACTAGACAGAGGCATAGTAAACTAAACCCTAAAAGGGCGTAGTATTCTCATCCTAAGGGGTGGTGTAAGCCACATACACTCTGGCTAGGCTTATAAATGCCCTAGGGCAGATAGCCTAGTACGAACCTATGAACTTATGAACCATGCTGCCAGGTTTAGAGTCCTGAGTTGACTGTGCAGAATCTGATTGTTTTGTTGTGACAGTAGACGAGGTATTTGAGGTAAGGTCCAGGCTGGGCATTGAGACAAGTTCCTTAAGATCGGATACCAGTACTGGCGGGGCCAGTCTGGGGCAATCAGTATCATCTTTGGTTTCTCCTGTCTGACCTTTAGGAGTACCTTGGGGAGGAGAGGCAGTGGAGGAAAGGCATATACTGATAGGTTTTTCCAGCTGAAAGATAAGGCGTCCACTTTCCATGCTTGTCTGTGATAAGTCCTTGTGCAGAATCTTTTTAGTTGGTAGTTGTGAGGAGAGGCAAATAGATCTATGTCCGGGCGTTCCCATTTCCTTGTTATCATGCTGAAGACTTGTGGATCCAGGTGCCACTCGTGGGGATCCATGAGGTTTCTGCATAGTTCGTCTGCCAGAGTATTTTCCTTTCTTGGCAGGAATTGTGCTTGCAGATGAACTTGGTAAGTCAATTCTGTGTCCCACAAAGCCATGGCTAGTCTGCAAAGGGGGTAAGAATGCGTGCCCCCCTGCTTGCTTATATACCACATGACCGTGGTGTTGTCTGTCTTTATCAGTAATTGTCCCAGATGAATTAGGTCCTTGAAGGCATTTTGAACAACTAGCATCTCTTTTTGATTGATATGTAGATGCATTTGGTTTGTGGACCAGGTGCCCTGAATGCCTCTTCCTGCCATGTGGGTCCCCCAGGCATAATCTGATGCATCCGTTGTTACGTTCTGCCTGGCTGGGGGTAGTGAGAATGGCTGTCCCTTGTTTTGGTGATAAGCCTTTGCCCACCATCGAAACTCCTGTTGCAGGCAAAGAATGAGAGTAATCATTGTTTCCAGGCTGTGGCAATGTTGCATCCAGACACTTTTTAGGTACCATTGAAGTTTCCTCATATGCAGTCTTGCATATGGAATTAGTAGGATACAGGATGCCATGAAGCCCAAAGCCTGCAGTATTTTTCTTGCAGATAACTGGGTCTTTGTTGCCAATTCTTTGAAATAGGTAGTCAGTTGCCTTTGTTTGTCTGGCGTGAGATAAGCCATCTGGGCAGTTGTATTTAAGCTTGCACCCAGGAATATTATCTCTTGAGAGGGCACTAGTTTTGATTTCTTTTCGTTGACTATGTAACCTAGGCATGTTAAAAGTCTTTTCACAAATGCCAGATGCTGTAGTAGAATGTCCTTGTTCTCTGCTTGAATGAGGCAGTCGTCCAAGTAAGGATATATTTGTATTCCTCTTTGTCTGCAGAAAGCAATTACTAGTGCCAGGCGCTTTGTAAAGACCCTGGGCGCAGTAGATAAGCCAAAGGGCAGTGCAGAGAATTCATAATGCATTGAGCCAGCCTTGAATCTGAGGTATCTTCTGCATGATTGCCTGATTGGGACATGCAGGTATGCCTCTCTTAGGTCTAAAGTCACGAGCCAAGCCTTGTTGCCCAGCATGGGCAGAAGCTGCTGCAAGGTCAACATCTTGAATTTTGGTATATCCAGGAAAGCGTTTAGAATAGATAGGTCCAGTATTGGTCTCCATGCTTTGTCCTTTCTGGGTACCAAGAACAGTCTTGAGTAAAACACTTGTCCCTGCTATTGTTGTGGCACTTGTTGAATAGCCCCCATGTCCATGAGGGATGAGACTTGTTTTTGTGCCTCTGCCCATTGATTTTTTGGCAGATCTGGCCAACCATTTGCCTTTGGCAGGGTATGGAAGTGAAACTTGTAACCTTGTGACACCATGTTTAGAACCCATTTGTCCTGGGTTATAATGTGCCAATTTTGAGAAAAAAGTGCTATTTTTCCCCCTAAGAGTGCTGCCAGGAGATAAGTGCTTGGTGCAGGCAGGGGGAAGTCATTGGGATTGTTTCCTGTATGGTTGTGATTTGTCTTCTCCACTTTTGGAGGTAGAAGCACCCCATTGCTTAGACCTGTACGAACCTTGCACCTGGGATCTGCCTCTAGGGCATCTGGATCTGCCCCTTTGAGGTCTGTCTGACACTGGAAAGGACCAATTCTTTGTAGGCCAGTGTCTGCTAAACCTAGGTGGCTGTACTTGTAAAAAATCTTTGACAGTTTGCATAGATTTAGCTTTGTCCTCCATTTTCTTTAACACCTCTTCTGCCTTAACACCAAACAAGGTATCATGCTGTAACGGTGCATCTAATAATTTAACTTTGACATGATCAGGCAGATTTTGTTCCTTTAACCAAGCATGCCTCCTAATTACAGATCCCGTAACTGCGGCCCTGCAGGAGGCCTCCAGAGAATCAAAACCACATTGCAAGGTATGCTTTCCAACTTGGTCAGCTGCATGCAATAAATCCTGCATTTCTTTATTTTCTACACATTCAGAATTTACCAACATTTTCTGTTTAAGCAATGTCATGACATATTGCTGATATTTGAGTATATGAAACTGGCAGTTTAAGGCCCTTACAGCTAAGGTAGCAGATGTGTAAACCTTTTATCCCCATCTATCCAGTGCCCTAGAATCTCTGCCAGAGGGGGTAGGGTTTTTTGCAGTGGGACCCTGTGAAATAGTTTCTGGGTCTGCAGTAGGGTTTTTGAAAAGGAATTTGAGAGAGTCAGGAACCCTGTAATATCTGTCAAGCTTAACAGGAGCTAGTGGTAAGGAGTCAGGGGTCAGACTAGACACTGAAAACACATCATCTGCAATGTCTAACACAGGTGGAATAGCTAGAGGCCTGTGTTGAGGTAGTAAAAGGAAGTCCCTGAGCCTCTTTTTAGATTCAGAAAAATTTTGGCTCTCCCAGTGGAAATGCTCCCTCATGGTATGCAAGGTTTCCCCAAAAGAATAGTCCTCGGGAGGAGAAGCTGAAGGAATAGATTCTTCAGCATCAGAATCCTCATAGGGGGGAAGTGAATATTCCTGATCAGAAGAGGAATCTGATAGAAACCTGATCTGAAGATTCATAGTCTGTCTCTTGCCTAGGCCTCTTATCAGGAGGGGGATGGGAACCCCTGATCACGGTAATCAAGTCTTCGGCCATTTTGAGCATCTGTTTTTTGGGCATGGAGGCCTGTCCATGCGGCTGTTGAGCTTGTTTCTTTGTCTTTAAAGGTGCTTTAGTCTTTGACTTTGAAACTGAAGTCGGTTTAATGTATAACTGTTTAGGTCTGAATACACCCTCAGAAGCCGGTGCCTGCTCAGCGGCTCCAGACCCATCTGAGGGAATCATGTCCGAGGCTCCAATACCTTGAGTTTCCAACGGCATAGCCGACTCCACGTGGGAGTTGGTCGTGGCCTGCAACTCTAAAGTAGCGGGTGTTAGGGGCTGCGAAAGCGCCTCACTGAGAACCGGCAAACTGGCGACTGGCTTAGGAGAAGCTTCGTCGTCGGTTTTGCGCCTTGGTTGCCTCTCTTTTTCTTTGCATTTTTTGTGAACTCCGGTAGTCGGATGTCTATCCGACGACATTTTATAATTAAATCTGCGTCCAAAATAGCTTAATGCAAAATCATACCGACGCTTAATAGTGCGTTGGTTAAATCTAGCACAAAACCGACAACTTGAAACGTCGTGGTCAGGGCCTAGGCAAGGAATACAATAAGAATGAAAGTCCTTATGAGGTATTTGCTTTCCACAAGAAATACAATTAACTTTTTCTGACATCGGTCTGGAGCAAGAAAAAAGTTTCCCCAATGGGGTACTTAGCTTTAATGAAGACTTTGGATCTGAAACTCGAACACGAAAATCTCAGGAGTCAGCTGACCGGCACTTGCGAACTGCTTCTGCTTCGGGCACCACGCAGCAAGAAAGACGGAAGAAAATGGTGTTGGCTGCATCTTTTATACCCCTGACGACTTGACGTCAGGGAAGGGGTGACAGCAGCCGACGTGGGACCAAAGACTTTGGAATTCAGGCCAACTGAGGGCAACCTGCCAGCAGGATTACCCAAATGTAATGACTGCAACAGTGAAACACGAAGAACATCCCAAGATTATGTCACTGGCCTCCTGAGTACTCTTTTCCTTAATTCACAGCTCCTTCTTTTTAGGGAGGAATAAAGCAGGATCAGCAGATTCCAACATATACCTAGGTTAACCACATGCCTTCTGTTGCAAATCCTTTCTAGGCACTCAGCCCTAGCCTTGATAATCCTAGAGTTAACATATACACACTAGTGGTAGTTGGTTACATTGTGCTCCAGACCCATGCAAAAAAGGCAAAAGGTATGAAAATATCTCTGTGGAACTTGTTCCCCAAACCCGAGTCAACTATTGATTTTTCTGCTCTGATATCTACAGTATGAAATTATACAGAAAAGTTAAGAAAATCCACCAGTGAGATACTGTATATATCTGAAACTCTAGCTTTAGGTTGATACAAAGGACTGATGACAACATAACAGGCAGGGAGACATTTACTGAACTGCAGGAAGTAAGAAATGAAGACAGTAACACTACCCTTTATACACCAACATCCTGACACTGGAAGCACATAGAGTCCACCAGGCCAAAGGGTCTTCTTGACTCCTGTAGGTGGGAAATTCCAATGGTCAGTACTCCCAACAGTTAATTACAAAGAATATCTATTAGTTAGTTCACCTTCAAGGGTTCTTCAGTGGCATTGTTGGCTAAGCCTAAAACAGCTGACAACATACTGCTGGCTTAGTTTAAATCTAAGAATCTAAATAATGTTTAACATCTACATATATAGCACAAAGTGCCACTTTCAAATATTTAGGTAAAATATAAGAAAATGCACACATAAGAATGGGTGCTGGAAAGCACCACTTACTAATATATGCTGAGTAAATCAAATTGAGCAACCATTGTCTTGTTAGCTCCTTTTCAGAACTGTAATTTATTTATTTTGTACATCATTATTAAACTTATTGCAACATGATACAATTGCACCTCTGTAACTGTCAATGCAACGTACACATTTTTGTCAGTGCTTCATTTATATCTGTGTATGACTGTAACGTCTTTACTGGTCCAGGTTGTGGATGAAAATGGTCCTTGGATCGGTTCACTTACCCTGTTAGCAAATGTAAAATAAACAAACAATCTCAGAGCATCAAGTGGACAGAAGGAAGAGGTGAACAGAAAATGAATGTTTAAAAATGTAGCTATGGATGGGGGGGGTAAGAAAACTATCAGAGGTAAGGAACAAGAGGCTGAAAACAAAACACCACAATATAAAGTAAAAGCTCAACTACGAAGCAAGGAAGCCAGCAAAACGATACACCACACCACCTTGGATGATAAAATGACGAATGCGTTACGCCAATAAGAATAAAATGCTCAGATGGAATTTATTTTAAGCTCACAACAATAAGCTTTTCGTCGGTGACTCCTCACCAACTTCTTCAGAAAGTTAAAATATATCACCATGACGTTACATACTTAAATACTCATTAAAAACTGAATGAGAAACACATGTCTTCAATCAAACAAAATCTTTAAAGACATAAAGACTAATAAATGCTCCTCTGTAAAAAGGGCTCAACCTAAGCGGAACATAAATTTACTACATACATTATAAAAACATCAAGACATCATCAAAAATGCATATAATAAAATAATTAATAAACTCTAAACTCATCTCACCAAGCTCCTTAATTTCAAAACACAAGAAATTGATAACAATCCATCTAACCCCGGGTGATGGTAAGCCTCTAATTTTAACTGCCATAATAACTCTTTTTGTTCCAAACATAAAGATTCTGGGCCTCCCCTATTTGCAGGAACTACCTGATCAATCACTGAAAAATTAAATTTACCTATGTAAAACACTGGCCATGAAGAACAAAAATATCCCCTGCATCTATGTTAAAAGTGGTGATAAAACTACATAGATAAGGGGTGGTAGTTTTAGTATTAGGAGATGCAGGGGATATTTTTTCCATCAAAGAAAAATTGGCCATTATTACAGCCAGAGCTGCATAGTACTGACCAGTCAGGTAATACCCCAAAAGTGGTGTTTAGAAAGGGGTTGAATTTAAAGAAGACCTTAGAAATGAAACCGAAGTACCCCTTAGCTAGAGCAGGGATGTTCAAATGTAATGTGTAAATATTGTCGCTTTGTGAAAGTAGGGACCTTTTTCATATTAGGGAATATCAAATACAATATTAGGGGAAGGTTCAACTGTACCAGTTCTCATGTGGTCTATTTAGCTAGGTGTTCTTCATGTTTTACATAGGTAAAACCGATAGGAAGTTACAGGAACGCCTATATGAGCACCTTTATGCCATCAAAAAGGAGAAAATGGAAAATGCATTGGCCAAGCACATCAAAGAGTACCCCAACCATGAATTTAAGGTGGTGTATCGTTTTGCTGGCTTCCTTGCTTCGTAGTTTGGTTTGTTTGTGTTTATTTCGAGAGGCATAAAGTAAAAGCTTCACTGAAACAATCAAGTGAAAATGGGTTTGTGATAATGTAATAAAGTATAAACAGAGAATACTTAGTAATTACGTAGATGCATTACGCAGAATCACTGCAGTGGCCAGAGGTTCAACAGAGCAGGTTTAAGGAAGTTACAGCAGCAGGAATGCGTTTTAAAAATGGCACAATTGAATAAAGCAAGGCAGAATGGGGGTCTAAGGGAGGTGGTTGGGCAGAGTTTTGAGTTCTGAGGTGATAGGCATAGAGTACTGTGTTTGTGTACAACAGGATGACACTTAGAAAACTAAATGAAGAAACAGAAGAGATAAGAGGCCCTTTTAATGGTGTTTAGAAGGGGGCAGTGGTGAGTAATTTGGTAGGCAAGAGTAATGAAACATAGTCTTTCAGTAGGGAAGAAATGTTTTGGGAACTGCAGAAATGCGACTATAGATAAAGCATACTCCAATCTGGGGATCAGTACAGATTTGCAATGGAGCCTCTAGTCTCAGAAGTGAGTAAGTAAACGTATACACATTCTTGAGTTGAGAAACTATATTTGAGTTGGTGAGACATGACAGTGAAAGTTAAGAAAGGGGTCTAGGTTTAAGAGACTGTATTTGAAATGTTCGGCATGAGAGATGGGATTGTACCAAGAACCGTCAACTAACAGAGAGGAGTTCACAGGACCATAGAGATTAGCTTAGTAGTGCTGATTTGGAGGTCCATGTTGTGAAACCAGGGCAAGATATTACTTACGCTGTTTTGTAAGAACTTTTAAATGGTGGTAACAGTAGGCTCATTACGGAGAACTGACAGGTTAAGACAAGGACGGGAAGAGGGAAAGTCATTAATTTTTTAGGCAATGCCAAACTGAAAGTACTTCCTACACAGCAAATCAAAACCAAGAAAATCTAAAGGTATTACTGCTCAATGCTAGGAGCCTAAACAAACAAAAAAAACCTCCACTCTCTGGAAGCTCTCTTTACCCTAGAGAATGCTGATGTCTGTGCGGTATCTGAGATGTGGTTTAAAGCTGCAGACAGCACACCAACAGTGCAGGGTTACAATGCCTTCCACACATTTAGATCAGCTACTTCACAGGCAGGCACTAAAGTTGGAGGTGTCTCTATTTACATCAAAAATAAACACACTTCAAGGCTGGTTAAAAAGGACAACGCACTTGAGCTGCTCAGCTACTTCACAGGCAGGCACTAAAGTTGGAGGTGTCTCTATTTACATCAAAAATAAACACACTTCAAGGCTGGTTAAAAAGGACAATGCACTTGAGCTGCCCCATGTTCAAATCACCATAGGTAAAATCTAATACTGCTTCCTTGCAAGCTATAGGTCCCCTCTATGACCCAGGAAACCCATACCATGTATTTAAACTTATTAGAAACACTAACCATCCAACCCAATACCATATTCATGGGTAACTTTAATTACCCCACTATTAACTGGAAATCCTATACAACACCAAACATACATGCACAGAGATTCCTTATAGGTTCATAGGTTAGTACTAGGCTATCGGACCTCCGGCCTATACAAGCCTAGCCATAACAATTCCCTGGCTATTTCTTCCCAAAATATTTACTTCCCTAGTCCCCTCTCTAGCAGAGTGACTGACATGATCCCCGGGGGGAATTTTCTATCTCCCATCCAATCGTCAAGGTTCCTTTTGAAGAGGGTCAAAGAGGCGCTCAGCTTGACATGTACAGGCAGTCTATTCCAAAGTATGGGGAGTCTCTGGGTCAGGAACCTATCCCTCCAGCATGTTTTGTTCATTGTGATGCCCAGGTTTAGATCCCTGAAGCATGTGGCTCTGGGGGATTGGGATTTATTTAAGTGTAGCATGTCCAACAGCACTGGGTTTGACATGGCCTTGTATGTTAAGCAGAGATCGCCTCAGAGTAGGCGATATGCAACAGAGTATAGCTGGAGTTTTTTTTAGACAGTCAGCATAGGGTATCTGCTTTAGGCCTGCGATTCTTTTAATGAGGTGTTTCTGTGACCTTTCCAGTTGTTACAGATATCTTGTGAGGTAAATACCAAACGAGGTGTTGTACTCTATAATGGGTCTAATGAGGGATGAGTACGGTGGGACAATGACCTCCTGTTTTCTGGATGAAAAGCCCTTAGTGATGAGGTGTGCCACATAGAAGGATTTCCTGACTGTTGTGGCTATGTGGTTATCGAAGGTGAGACCACTGACCACCTGTGTCCCTAAGTCCCTTATCACACTTTTGCTGTTTAGTGTACTGCCACTTATGTGGTAATTCATGGGTACATGTTTTTTCCCCAAAGGGGATAACTATACATTTCTTGGCAATGAGTTTGAGCCCATGGCTCTGGCACCAAGCATCTGATTCTGTAAGGCCCTTTTGCAGAATATCCACATCATTTGGGGATTCAATAATGGCTGCCAGTTTGCAGTCATCTGCGAACTTTGTCAGCCAGAGTCCCTTAGTACTGGCTGTACTTCAGAGAAGTAGATGCCAAAAAAGAGTGGTCCCAGGACTGAACCCTGAGGTACTCTGCTTGACACTTGTCTGGAGCTGGATTTTGAGTCAGCTACTTTTACAGTGTGGGTTCTATCAGTAAGCCAGTTGACAACCTATCGAGTAACGTAGGGATTAATGCCCAGCTTAGTAAGTTTATCAATGATTCCAGAGTGGGGGATGGTATTGAAGGCCTTGGCAAAGTCCAAATAGGCTGTGTGGACCGCCTTACCCTCGTCCACGGCTCTGGAGACTGATTTGAAGAAGTCAGTCAGGTTGAGGAGACAAGATTGGCCCTTTACAAAACCAAACTGGGTGGGGTCCAGTGTTTGAAGGTTGCCCATGTCTTTGTTTATAAGTTCCATGATAATGCGTTCCATGCCTTTGCAGATCAGGCTCGTCAGACTGATGGGACATCCCAGGATTCAAGGTGGATCCCCCCTTGTGGAGTGGGATAACTGTAGCTGTGTGCCACTGGGCACGAAGCCTGAGGTGAGGCTATGATTAAACATGACACTTAGGTGAGGTGCCAGTTCATTTTGTACTTCATGTAGTACACAGCCTGGGATGTCGTCTGGTCCCATGGATGCTGTATTTTTAGCTTTGGAGAGTGTGTTTTTTACCTGTGTGGCTGTGTTTACCAGAATTTGGCAACCTTTTGGTATTGAGATGGGCCCTTTAGGGGGTGAGAGGGGGGCGAAGTTGGCACTGAATCGATCTGCCAGAATATTGGCAATATTCTTGGGATGAGTATATTTAATGCCATTCTGTTGTAGCTCAGAGCAGATTTGAGCATTGCCATTTAGATTCTTGACATAACTATAGAATGCCTTGTGGCTGTCCTTGGAATTTTTGGCAATTTTATTTTCGTAACTAGATTTGGAGGATATTATGAGGGATCAACTGGCCTAGACCATGCCGAAAAAGGGTCTTTGGACCAGTGCTCTTAGGCATTAGAGGATGACATAATGCTTAAGGTATTTACCTCACAGTCACAAGCTACGGCGTTTAATTCTCACACTTGAGGGAAATTGTTCCACAAGGGCAACTAGTCTAGTACTTAACTATGAACTATAAAAGATATATTTATGTTATCAATAAATAAATGGCTTTAATGAGTTTTGCTGATCTCAACTGACCTGCTTGCCTTCTATGGCTAAGGATCTTCTTTTAATATAATCTCTTAAATTCGTAATGACTCTCACCTCATTTGTTCTCTGGGATCTCTGTGCCTGAACAGTCACCCATCTCTATGCTGTCTGAAAAAGTAAGATCTCTCAAGGATTAAGATACAGAGACTATGCAGTTTTGGCATGTACTCTGGAATATTCTACTTGTCGAGCTGTAGTGACTAGAGTGTTCTACTTGTCAAGGTGCGGTGAATTATGTTTTCGTATTCTAAAGAATTTAAACATTTCAGCACTTAAGTGTTCACACTTCACAGCACCCGAAGGAAGGCAGAATGATCCTATTTGCAGCAGAATTATTCCGTGTTCTACACAATTTAAATGCATTTCCTCATACACTTTCTGCTTTCTGAATGTATACTGTGCCACTCTCTCACAGTTTTATTTGCATCTGCTATTAACATCAGTTTCTGTAAATGGTTAATTCTGTGCTATCCAATGTAAAAGGAAACTAGTGAGTCTGACATGTCAACAAAGTAAACAAATGTAAATAAAATAGTTCTTCATTCTGTATCTGATATCCTATGACTCCATGGTCAAACTCTTAAAAGTTTCTAATATCCGACACTCTTGTGGTTTACAAAGTGCTGTCAACTCCACTATTAAAGCAACTAAGATTCCATTAAATGTAGAAGCAATCCACTAAACATATACAGACCGATTTTACTAATTAGAAATTCAGTAAACACTGCCCAGGTTCTAAAACAGTACAACTGTTCTTCCAAAGTCCATTTCACATTTATTTCATACTTTTAGTTTGTAAGTCATTAAATATAAGGACATGTACAGCAGTTACTAGTGAATCAGTTAGTGTGGGGAAATAATTAAGAAAAACAAAAACCACCTTGACATGAAGTAAATACACATACAATAAGAGGGAGAGAGACAAAACAGAACTAATGCTTTAAACAATCTTTTAGGGGTGTCAAGGAATTTCACAAATATATCGGGCACAGAACACGTGTGTGTGTGTGTGTGTGTGTGTGTAGACTTACAGTGTTTTTAACAGAAGGCATCAAGTATTTTAAACAGATGGTGCTGTCTTGTACGTAGAGCTTGCAGCTGGCTTTCTCCCTACTTGGTGACACATTCTAACACGTAGCAGACTGCTGAAGAATGCTTGCTGGTTCTTGGTATTCAAAACTGGAGACATTTTCCAGTTCAACCTCCCTCCTACTGACTATGGCCAACTTGCAGAAATGAGACTTAAGCCTCTGTGTAAATGAGTACTGTGCTGCAAGGATTACACCAGAGAATAATTCATTAGTAATAGGACGAGTACAGCTTCATTTTGTACTTAAAGCAGCTCTCAATATGAAGAAAAATTAAGTATTTCATTTATTTAAAGCAGTTAATATTTTAAAACATTAATTCTGCTCACTTAGGAAGAAATATTAAAAAATGTCAAATTAAAACATAATAAAAATACAATGTATTACATGAGTTATGGAAGACTTGTCGGCAGCAATTCAGCTGGCAATAAAATTTTACTGCAATCAAGAGCAGCACAGCTGAAAATAACTACCAGTAAAGCACAGCAACGGAATGGCTTTGTTTTTCAAAGAATGCAATATTGTGCATTATATATCACATATTCATAAGATTCACAGACTGTTACTTGGCTAACAACTTGGGAGGGGGGGTTCTAAGCCTAGCCAAGTTTTCCCAAAAGAACAATGATGTCCTGCATCCAAATAGGACATTGAGGGCCAGGCATTTATAAGCTACCTCTGTCCACAAGGTACATGGGTGCCAGTCCTGGTGTAAATTTCCTATTCACCATCCACTTGTCTAGGTTGGGCTTAAACTGAGTAACAGACAAACTCCGCTTCACATGGATGGGAAGCCTGTTCCTTAGGAGGGGCAGTCTCTAGGACACATATCTGTCTCTCTGGCATGTTCTGTTTAAGTCAGACAAAATTCAGTTCCTTAGACCTTGTATCCCTAGTTATCTTTGACTTACAAACATGTAGGGGATTTACAAGTGTGGGATCTGTGGATGCCTTGTAAGCAAGGCATAGATTACCCCACAACAATCTACTGAGTAGAGGGAAAGAGCTTTAAGGTGCTCTTCATAAGGCAGGTTTGTTACTCCTTGTATACTTTTTGTAAGGAACCTTTGAGGTCCCTCTAGTTGCTGCATATGCCTGGTCAAGTACATACTAAAGGGAGCACTGTACTCTATGACTGGTCTGATTAGGGCAGAGTACAGTGCAATAATTACCTCTTTGGACCTAGATGCCATGCCCTTACTGAAGGACTTCATCATCACTGCAGCCACGTGGTGGTTGAAGGTAAGTCTACTGTATGTGCGCACCCAGATCCCTGACCATTGGGTTGACTCTTAGGGGCGTATTACCAACGTGGTAATTAGGCTGGGATAGTTGATTTTGCAAAGAGTACAATTATGCATTTCTTAGCACTGAGTTTAAGACCATGGCTTTGGCACCATTTGTTAGTCAGAGATAGACCTTCTTGAAGAATGCTAGCATCTGCAAGGGAGTTGATGATAATCCCCAGCTTGCAATCATCTGCAAACATAGTCAGCCATAAACCTTCAGTACTTGCTTCCATTTCAGAGAAATAGATGCCAAAAAGGAACGGGCTCAGTACCAAACCCTGGGGAACTCTGCTAATGACTGGCCTATTGGTGGAGGTGGCCTCCCCTATTTTGACCTCCTAGGTCCTACCAGTGAGACAGTTGACTATCCAGCAGGTGATAAAAGGATTTATACTAAATTAGTGAGTTTGTCTATAATGCCTGAGTGGGGTATTGTATCAAAATCCTTGGCCAGGTCGAGGTAAGCTGTGTGCACAAGCCTTACCTTTATCCAATGCTTTGGTGACCCTCTCAAAAAAGTGCACCAGATATAATAGGCATGACCTTCCTTTAACAAAGCCGAGCTGTGATGGGTCCAGCATTTGCAGGTTACTTATATCCTCATTTATCATGTCCATTATAATTCTTTCCATGGCTTACATATGAGGCTGGTAAGACTTAAGGGTCTGTAGTTACCCAGATCAGTGGTTGGACTGCCTTTGTGCAGAGGAATGACTGCAGCCATCTTCCATTCCTTGGGCACAAAACCTGACTGAAGGCTCCAGAAGAAAAGTGATTCAAGTGGACCAGAGAGATTATGTTTTATGTTACTTATTAAACAACCCAGGATGTTATCAGGGCCCATCATTGCAGTGTTTTTGGTCTTGGAACGTACATTAATGACTTGCTCTGTAGTAATTTAGAAAAAAAAGCAGAGCTAGGCCACCAAGGAAAAAAATTTGTTAACTGATAAAACAATAAAAAATGGCATAAAAAGAGCAAAGCCATATAAACAGGGATAGGCACTTTCGACTCGTAGAGCCTTCAGCAGATCCTTTATTACTGCCAATACTCCTTCCCTTTAAAGCAAAGAGCAACCAATTAAAATTCATCTAGGAAGTCTCTTCCCTTTCATCAACTCGAGTAATTGAGTTTTAGATGTAACATTATTACTGGATGATCAAGGAAGATTTAATACACAGATACATAAAAAGGACTGTTGGAAGAGATACCTTCTGCATAGGACAAGTATGCATTCCGCGCATGTATAATCGCATGTCATCAAGGGACAGTTACTTCTTACCTCAAGATTATGCACTGATGAAGAAGTATATATGAAGGAGATTGAACAGTTAGTGAAATGTCTTCATGTTCGTGGTTACAAACAAGAAGTCCAACAGGGACCCGTGACCACTAGGAATATGAGAAGAACAAAAGGATGTCCTTTCTTTTCAGAGGATACTACAGCAGAACCAACATGTCCCATACCACAGCAAGATAACAGCAATAAAAGTGGCCTAAGATGCCTGCTTACATATAGCAGTGATGTCTCACAGGTTTGTGAAATTATTAAGAAGAATTGGCATATACTAACAATGGATGACAAAATAAAGGACATCGTGAGTGAAGTTCCAAGGCCTTGTTTTAAAAATAAGATGAATTTGAAGAGACTTATCTGTTATAAGGATGGGGTTCCATCAAAGCAAACAACCTTGAAGAATGGGACTTTTCCCTGCAGAAAATGTTGGTCATGTGTTCAGTCAACAGCAGTGACTCTTTTAGACAAGCTGTTACTAAAAGGTTATATCATCTTAAATTCTATACATATTGTAACACCAAAAATATTATTTATGTAGCTACTTGCGCCCTCCATAATGGATTTTATGTTGGTAAGACTAATCGACAGTTCAAACATAGAATTTTACAATGCCTCAGTGACATTAGACTAGGAAAGGACACCAGTGCTTTGTCTAAACATATACAAAAGAATGCGCAACACAAGCTTATATTTATGGCATTAGAAGTAGTTCATGATAATCTTCGGAGGGGTGATTTATATAATAAAATGAAGGTTTTGGAGAGTCAATGGATTGCTGATTTGCAGGTTAATCTGCTCCCTGGATTGAATGGGATGATTCCCTTGAAGTCACTGTTGAAAGGGAGGAGACTTCCTGATAAAATTTAAAATTTAAATTGTAATTGGTTGCTTTTGCTTGAAAGGGGAGGAGCACTGGCAGTAATGCAGTATTTGAGGAAAGGGAGGAGACTTCCTAGATGAATTTTTATTGGTTGTTCTTTGCTTTAAAGGGGAGTAGTACTGGTAGTTATGCAGGATCTGATGAAGCCTCTGAGTTGAAAGCACTTATCCCTGTTGATATGCCTGTGCTGTTTTTATGCAATTTTACTGTTTTAGTAGTTAATAAATGTCCTCCATGGTGGCCTAGCTCTGCTTGTTTTCTAAATATTTTTGTTTGGTTGAGCAGCCTTTAGCGATCGGGAGTTTATATATTTTTACAGTTTAGTTTTGCTCTGTAGTAATGGTTGGGGGGATTGTATCATGTGGTATTTTCTTTGAACTACTGGGGGGGGGGGGCTGAGAAAGTTGAGCTGAACCTGTTAGCCAAAAGGCTGGCAATGGCCTCCTGTTCAGTGTGGGTGATGCATTCACGATACGTTCTGAGCATTATTGTTGTGTATCTCCTCTGAGGTTACAGGCATAGCTGTAAAAAGCTTTGTGGCTATCCTTTGCCTGAGAAGCTATTTTTTCTTCAAATTTAGCCTCTGAAGTATTAATTAACTCTCTTAGCTGCCTGTTTGGATTGGTCAGGGGGACTTTTAGTATGTTTGGCCTTGTTCCTCCTACACTTGGCCAACATTACTTTTTCTTCTGTTGTATAACCAGTTGATATTGGGATTCCACCGGGGTGGCTTGTCTTTTGAGTTTGTCTTATTCATAATACGAGTGGGCACAGCTCACTGTACACAGCTATTAATATGACTGTACAGAGATTTTTGTCAATAGCTCAGTGGATTCTATGGTGTTTACTGGGTTTGGGGGTGCTTGGAATTCAGCCAATGTTTTGCTTAGTAGAAAGAGGTTAGCCTTGGAACATTAGCCTTGAAATAGTTCTCGAAGGTTTTTGGTTTTGCTGGATCCCTGAATTTAACTTTTATTTCAAGTAATAATGTCTTATGGTCAAATCTGATGAGTGAAGATATTACAGTGAGTGAGGAACATTAGCCCCCCATGCTCGTGAGTACAAAGTCAAGGATGCATGCGCACCCCTGGTATGAGAATGGACCAACTGTTCCAGGATGCTGGTATTAAAGTTTAGGAATTGCTGGGCTTCTGCATTAGAAGTTGTGTAGGATTCCCAATCTACAAAAGGAGAGTTGTGATCCCCCATGAATATCATTTTGGGTTGAATGGTATGGAATGGAATGAGGTACTCTTAGTACATTGAGATAGGTAGTATGGAGGAGACCCTATATGTTGCTAGGATATGGTACAACACTCTGTTTCTGCTGAGTTGCACATGTATGCATTCCAGTGGGTCATACACCTTAACTAGTCTGGATGTGAGATTAGTCTGAATAGAGACTTGCACTCCTCCACCTTTAGTTCCCTCCTGTGCAGTAGCTGGTCTAAAGGTAACCTTGCATTGCTGGGGTACTCAGTGAATTTAAATCATCTGACAATATACATAAATTCTCTGCATCTCAGTATTTTAAAATCCAGTTGCCCTCTTCAACATATGCTTGCAATATTTTCAACACTATGACCTCAGCTCAACAACACATGTAAACAAAACAATGATACTATGGCAGTGCATCCAACTTATGTATATGATTTGAGTACAAAGTGACTACTAAAAGTAACTTTATACTCATACCATAAAAAGGCAAAAATAAAGATGACAGAAGACATAGACTTACTTAAAAAAAAAACTTTTTCCACACCTCCACTGTTCTAAATATACCAAGTCTAGCATCACTCAAACTTGGGAGTAAGTGGGAAAACTCCTCACCCCTAATGTTCTGTGATCACAAAATAGTATAAGCCATAATATGCAACTTATGCAGATTAGACTAATAGCAGTTTATTCCTATTGCAAACACAGCTGTATCACTACAACTAATGCCACCCCACTCTAACTTTGTTTTGCCTGGAATCATTGACTGTCTTAAGGAAAGCTGAGAATTTTAAAGTACGAATTTACTAAATCAGTCAACGACTGGTACACAGACATTCTTTCACTGGAATTTAAGAAAATGGTTATACATCATGGACCAAGCATTTTGGGAGAGTTTGAGCAAGAAAGAACCACTAATGCAAAGCCATCATTAAACAGGGTACTTTGTGGGCCCCTCCTTAGCAAATAATCCACCATATGCCAGTAAAGATTGGGTGCAAATCTTAAACAATTTCACTAAATGTTTAGCTAGCATAGTGACAAAGTGTCTACTACACTGTACTCATGGCATAAGGTAACTAATGGCTGCTTGTTGATCTAGAGCAGCTGAATGGTCAAGTGGATTCACTGACATATGGGGGATGAAAGTAAAGAAGGCATAACATACAAATCACAGGCGATAGTATAGCGGTAGCATGTGTTCATCAGTAGCTGACCAGCCACAGGCACTAACTGCTGGCCTACAGAATTACACAGGTACAGGCCTCGAGTTACTGAGATAGAATCTGATGGTTAGCAGGCTGTACTTCAAAAGCTAAAGTTGTGCAAGACACTTACAATGGTTCTTTGAGGATAGGTCAACATAAAAGTAAATCATAACATCTGAGGTCACCCCACCTTTTGTGTACTGTTTTCTGTCCAGATTTCTCTCAGCTCTTCTGTTCCTTTGAGTGTCAGTGCAGGTCTCCTATCTTCATAGATCCCGACTCAGATGGCCTGAAACTACCTTATACAGCCCAGGCTGTTCTTTGTTTTCTTCAGCTCTTCAAGTCTGTATGTGCAGCAGGGAAGTATACGTACTGTAGACTAAACACAGGGCTAACCAGCATCGATGTCATGCAGTTAAAAATACCCAGATAACACCCAGCAGCTTTCATACAAAACAATTACAGAGCAGCTCTACTTAAAGATGCAAATATGTATAACAAACATTCTATGATGGAGAAAAATGTGAGGGAAGGTTTACAGCTGCAATTAACTCTCCTCAAATATATATTACGGTAAGTATGTGCACAAGTGTACGATCTTCTCTGGGAAAAGTCACTGTAACAGTAAATTATAACATCTGGCAGATTCCCAAGCAATGCATTATTACCCTTGGGAGTTGGAAGTCACAGACCATCTGAAATCAGGACACTGTACCTGACTAACAACAAACCGCTAGCTTGCAGTGTTTGACATAGGCATGGTCAGTATGTATGTATGTTGCAGCCTCTTACCTATCCTAGTCAGGATACATTTCACATAGGCATGGTATGTATGCATATATCTATGTATGCTGCAGTCTCTTACATATCCTAGTCAGGATACATTTCTGAATCCAGCAATACGAGTTGAAACTATCTTACTAAGGGACAATATAGTTATCAAGTAAAAGGCAGTGCTGTGAGACGGATGTATAATTACAGTCTGGATTGTGAGGAATTAGTGCGATCATATTCTCTGTAGACTAAGGATCTCATACTGTTAGCCAACATACCTATCTAATGCAGGCCACTCCGACATTTCATTCATTATTCTTACATTCATTTTCCAATTATCTACTTTCTTATATACACGATTAAAGGATTACCTACATGCACTGCAAACTTGATTAGGATACAACCAGTAATCAAAAAAAGAATGAATTATTAGAACCCTCCCTCTTGCACAGTAATAGGACACTGCCTGCCAATTCATGCCCTGTTACTGTGTGGTACAGAGGTCAGTTACTCAAATCAACCAATCTCAGTCTTTATCCGAGATGTCAACTGAAGCAGAGGATTACAATCTTTAGGGACAGTATGTCCTTTGCAGGACACCAGATATATCTGTGGGCAGTGGTAAGTGCACACACTCTGGGTAGCAGTGATCCAGTCTTTTTATTATTATTATTATTATTATTATTATTGGAGTGGGGTAGTTCTGAATGACAGCAGCAACCTGAACTACATTACTATGGCCATTATTTCTTTCAGTTTCTTCACAATCACCCTCATATCACAGGTAATCATTAAAAAGAAAAGGGAAAGAGGCAGTCTGTATGTAAAGCACATGGCAGTTAATTGATTTGCATGAGTGCATTTGTGCCTGACAACAAGACACTGAAATATATTATTGTGTTACTCTTATATTGTAATCATAAGATTATACCAGAGGAGGACACAGATGTTGACTATCTTTTAGAAAGGTGGGAAGAAAGTCTGTCTGTGAAAACACATGCCATTTATTTGATCACTGCTGAATGATCACTGATGTGGCTTGAGGAGAGGCAGTGTATGGCCATTTTGTCCTATGCTAACTTCACAATCAGACATCAGAAGTATAAAAAGAAAGTATTTTATATATATATATATATATATATATATATATATATATATATATATATATATATATATATATACACACACACACACACACACACATATATATGTGGATCTAGGACTTTTGATCGAAAGATCAAAAGCCCGAATTCATTACAACCGAACACACTTTAACGAATGCGCTTTCATCGAAAAGTGCTTTCGTTATATTAAAAAAAAAAATCTACTTGAATGCAGGGGGGCTAGCCCCCCCGCATCCCCCCCCCCACTTTAATATTCGCACTCCGAGGTCGCACTACAGTGGAGAAAAGGTAATTTTCCCTTACTGCACCATAGAATGACTGGAACAGCAAGCATACTTACGTGAAAGTGCTGCTTCGGTGAACAGCACCTTCGCGCAAGTACGCTCACCAAATTGGGATTCGGTGAAAGAAAGATATACATATATATACATGTTTTTTAAGGTGAGGCAGGTTGTGTGCTAAGTCAAAAGGCAATTATATGACCACTATTAAGTGATCATTGGTATGGCTCATTGTGGTGGGTAATGCATGTATCTAAGACCAACAAATTAAACTACATTACTGTGGCTAATATAGTTGATTGACTTATTCAGTCAAGCATGGAACACCCTGTTGTGGGACAGTATGTGCACAAAAGGAGCTTAAGTTCGGGTTTCATTTTAGAAACACAATGAAGACACAACCCATGTTTTGGATTTCAACTTTCACTTTATTATTATAACTTCACAGCGTCCCTAATGCAAATATTTTCAGACTCAGTTCACAAATATGTACTTTTTAACTTTTTTTTAGAGTAGACAAATTTGCAGTTTGTCAAATTGTGAGCAAGCAAGTTGGTTTGTAACCTTTTCCTGGATCACTTTGGGAAGCTCACACCATCACAAAACCTGATGAAGAATCACACACATATTCACAATATATACCGCTGGGTATTTAGCATATTCAAGCTATAACTGTGGTGGAGGTATGTAGAGGAAGGATTTATCAGTCACTCAAGCATCATCCAGTCACTTTCACTGCACACTCATTTAAGACAGCTAGAGCCTGTGCTGGCAAGCAACAGACATAACACAGAAAACAATCCTGAACAGGATTGCAGGGCACACAACACCGACACTAGGAGTAATTTTATCAGCATTGAATACTTTTATGTCTTTGGGATACAGGAGGAAATCTGAGCCTCTGCTGAAATGATCCTCTATACCTACCATTAAGCTTAGTGCACACCTGGTGTGGAGACATGTATAATGCATAACAGATTCTTAAATACTATAATAAAGCTGCATATCATCCAGTGATTGTCAACCTATTATTTTATAAAATATGAAAAAGTTCCAGCCACAAAGAAATGCAGATTTTTAAGAGTTGATAACTTATGTCTTTTTTTTTTACCAGTTCACTTCTCAGCTAGCATGCATTTCTGTGCAGAGTTGACACATCCAATATCTAGGTTACTGCCAGGATTATTCTGTTTCCTTCCACATCTCAATTACATGCTATAGTTGACTTGGTGATCCCCTAAACTGCCAGTAGGTGTGCCCACAGTGTGTGTGTGTGTGTGTGTGTGTGTGTGTGTGTGTGTGTGTGTAGGTATTCTCACAGGTGCGTGTGTGTCTTGCAACAAACTGGCATTCCATCCAGAATTAGTTCACTAGGGGTTGGGGGCTGGCATAATAGCCAAGGGGTTTACCTCACAGAAACAAGATACCGGGTTTGATTCTGACCTTTTGGTTGGGAAGTTTTTCTAGGCTTAAAATGGCCCATAAGTGCAGATAGCCTGGTATTAACTTATGAACCTATGAACTGCCTTATGTCTGTTAAAGTGTTGAGAAAGGCTCTGGTTCAACCACAACCCTGTTAAGATGCAGCTTTATCAAAAAATGAAGAAATTAAATAAAGATCTTGTTTTCCTTGTCCTTTACAATGATTTCTGAAACCAGTGTTCTGACTTTTAACATCCATATGCTGAGACAGGATTTACAGCTAAACTGAGTTTACACAATGTGGACCAGCAAGCTGGTTTGTAACCATTCTCAAGATGATTGCTTAAAATCATACAAATACAGGAAGTGCAAAGCTTTCTTTAAATGCTACAACAGGAATTTCACCAGAAATTATTCATTTACATCCTCATAACTAGCTTGGTCATCCCTGGGGAGCAGACCTCCACATAGTTATAACAGTATTTCAGTTCAGTAGCTTTCAGTCAGCGTACTAAATCTTCCAAAGTGCATTAATAAGACCCAGCAGAGTTTCTGGTTCACCTGTTTCAGTTTAACGAGTTTTTCAGCAATGGCTTAAGTACAACATTTCTGTAGTATAGTCACTGCTATCCACAAAACCATTAATGATGGTTGGCTAACTCACTGTAACATGAAGCCACAGACATTATTACTAGTACAAATTATTGCTACTGTACTTATTATTGTAATTATTACTGCATGGATTGTTGTAATAGTTACTATTGTACAAAGCTTACAACAGGATAAAATTATAAAGTAATTAGCAGAACCGTATAGGAAAATGTATCGTGTTAGCATGATTCTGATCTGAGACACAAAATAACACAGTAAAGATGCCATTTTACATTACAAACCAGTTTCTGCTACTTCACTGTATTCTTCACTGTCACTGCTCATTATTTCAGAATTAAAGACTGAAATGTGCTTCAAGGCTACAAAAAATATTCCAGATGTACCACTTTGCAGTAACAAAACTTGCCTTGCAGGCAGTGAACAAGTGCAGGCCTGGAATATGACTCATTGAAGCATCTTTCATTAATTTAAATGCATTTAATAAAATGCGACAGTGTCTGCAAACATGCTGCACTTCCAAGTGCTACTGGTTCTTAAGTCACAGAACCGCAAGAACTAATAGAAAAAGTGCAAGGGAGAGATGAACTTCTACGAAAACTGGGCTGAAGGTATGCATTTCTGGAGTGTTACTACTGAGCAGTCACCACTTAGGAAGTGACATTTGATAACCCATAACAAATGGTTGTGTCTATTGTTTAAGCAGCCCTAAAACATCACTAATGACTGTACTTATAATTACTCCGTGGCCGGTTACAAAATGGGTTTGCCGGGACAACATAATTAAAATAGTTATGCAGGTAGGTGCGTGCGTGAATGGGTGTGCCTTCTTTGAAGGTTGGGCGTTGGGCTGGCAACTCGGCACCGTAAAAATCCACTGCCAATCATAAGCAGACCAGAGTTCTGCTGTGGCAACCCCTAACCGGGAAAAGCTGAAAGACTGTTTTATGTAGTGATTTTTTTGCTGTGATATAACGGCTCCACTTTGGTACACCAATTAGCTATGTTATTTAAAACATAGACTCAAAGAAACATATATGCTGCCCTGTGTATTCTGCCTAATAGCCACCAAACTGACACCTATTCTTACATTAGTGGTCACATTCCTGAGTGTCCAACACCTCTACTTTGCTCCCATTTGTTACACATGAGTCCTGGATATCTTGGCCAGTAAGGAGCTATAAAAATAAAGTCTATATATTCTCCAAGCAGCTTTGGCAGGAGGGAATGTATACAACAGGCCTTGAAATAAACTGACTGAAAATAAATCTGCTACCCAAACTTGGCTATGGTGGAATGACACAACAGAGAAAGCTGGCAATTCAGATGGGAGGTAAACAAATCCACTGCTGTATAACTTTTCTATTATCATTAGAAAGGGCTGGTCTGTCCAGTTTCCAGACATGGACATTTTCTGCTTACAGAGTCTGCCAGGGTGTAGTGACAACTCAGAATATAAACTGTTTGTTAAATTACTTTGAATAAAGAGAATAAGAAAAGTAATGCTGTAGAAGTAAACTTCCCACAACAGAAGATGTTCACATGATCACTGCTGCAGTAGCCTTTGCTATATGGGTTATATCCTGCTAAGGATATAACAGCCAGCCAGTTTCTAAACCTTCAGGGCACCTTTCATGCACCCAAACCATTAGTCAGCCCGGATATAACACCAGCCAGTTTCCAAAACTTCAGGGCACCTTTCATGCACCCAAACCATTAGTCAGCCCAAGTTGAGCTGTTTAAAATGTCAGGTTTGGGCACCAAACCATTCAGAATTTTCATGCCAACAGAGAGAAGGAGGCTATAGTCTGGAGACTGACAATGCTAGGAAAATAAAAATAAGGGTCCTCACCCCAGCAATGAAAACACAAAAAAAAAGGGTGGGTGGTGAAGGGAGGGAGCCACTACAGCAGCAGTGATTATTCAAACATCTACAATTATGGTATGTTTACTAACACAAAGTACAGTTTTGTACCTACCATAAATGTAGATGTTCAAGTGTATTCACTGCTGCAGTCATTACATTTGGGTTATCCTGCCGTAAGGCGGTCCCGCAGTTGGCCAGAGTTCCAAGTCTTGGTCTGGCGTCAGTTGCTGTCGCTTCTTCCCTGACGTCAGTGCGCCAGGGGTATACAAGATGCAGCCGACGCCATTTTCTTCAGTTTTTCTTGCCCCAGATGTCAGGTGCCCCCAAATACGTAGGCAATACATATTGCTAATAAAACATACATAAAAAATAAACACAATACCTTCAGTTACAAGCAATTACACCACATAGGTTGTATAGGGAAGAAAGGTATAGATAAGTCCCAGGTAAGAAAGTGGAGATGGAGGGTGGGTAACCTGGACTGCAGCAGTGAATACACTCGAACATCTACATTTACGGTAGGTACAAAACTGTACTATGTTCATCGTGTTTCACTGCTGCAGTCATTACACTTGGGTTGAATTCCAAAGCTGAGGTTGGGTGGCTGGGTCTATAAAGGATTCGGGGTGGCTATGAGGCCCTGCAGCACTACAGTGGCAAAGCCAGCTCTGGATTTAAAGTAAAGAGGCAAGTGGTAATGCTTGGTAAAGGTGTGCACTGACCTCCAAGTTGCAGCTTCCAAAACATTCTTGGTAGGTACTCCTCTAAGGTAGGCAGTGGCTGTCGCCCTGGTGGAATGTGGCCTAATGTTGCTAGGCACAGTTTTTCCATGCTGTGTGAAGCAGAAACGGATACAGTGTCCTATCCACTTTGAAATGGTCTGCTTTGAAATAGCCTTTCCCAGTGATCCTGCAGCATATGCTACAAACAATTGCTCAGTTTTCCTGAATGTTTTTGTTTTGTCCAAGTAGAAGCGTAACTGCCTGTGTATGTCCAATGAGTGCAGAAGTCTCTCTCCTTTATTCTGGGGATTTGGATAAAATGTTGGCAAGTGAATAGTTTGGTTAAGAGCCACACTGGATACCACTTTTGGCATAAATGTAGGGTTTTGTTCTCAAAGAAACCCTGTCCTGATGAAAAATCATGAAAGGTTCCACTGCCATTGGTGCCTGTAACTCTGAAACTCTTCGTGCTGAGGTTATTGCCAGAAGCAGAGCAGTTTTCCATGACACATATTTTAATTCTGCTGAATTGGCTGGCTCAAAAGGAGGTAAAGTTAGTTTTTCCATGACAAAGTTGAAGTCCCAAGTTGGTGCTGGTGCTCTCCGGGGTGGTCTTATGTTTTTAGCCCCTCTGAGGTACTGTTTTAATAATGGCTGAGAGAAAATAGGAGGATCCATGTTGTAATGAGCTGAGATGGCAGAGGTGTGAATCTTAATGGATGAAAAGGATAGGCCTTTGTCCAGCATCTCAGTTAAGTATTACAATATCTGAGGGATATTTGGAACAAGAGGGTCAAAGCTTTGAGCCTGGTTCCAGGCGCAGAATCTCGTCCACTTTTCTGAATAGGATTTCCTAGTGCTGGGCCTCCTGGCCTCCAAAATGACATCCATGACCGCTTTAGAAAGAGGTGTTGGATGCTTGGCTAAGTAATCTGCCATGCAGCCAGGTTTAAGGTTTTGAGCTGGCTGTGCAGGATCTGATTGTTTTGTTGCGTCAGAAGGTGAGGAATTTGAGGTAAAATCCATGCTGGGCCTTGAGCCAAGTTCTTTAAGATTGAGTACCAGTGCTGGCGTGGCCAGTCTGGGGCAATCAGGATCATTTCTGGCCTTTCTTGTCTGGCTTTTAAGAGTACCTTTGACATGAGAGGCAGTGGTGGGAAGGCATAAACTTTTAGGGTTTTCCAGCTGAACGAGAGAGCATCCATTTTCCATGCCTGTGTGTGGTAAGTCCTTGTGCAGAATTTCTGTAGTTGACAGTTCAGCGGGGAGGCAAAAAGATCTATGTCTGGGCACCCCCATTTTTGTGTTATCATGCTGAATACTTGTGGATTTAATTTCCACTCGTGTGGATCCATGATGTTTCTGCTTAGGTCATCTGCCAGAGTATTTATCTTTCCTGGCAGGAATTGTGCTTGCAGATGAACTTGATAAGTTATAGCTGTGTTCCACAAGGTCATGGCTTGCCTGAATAGGGGGTAAGAATGAGTGCTCCCTTGCTTGTTTATGTACCACATTACTGTGATGTTGTCTGTCCTTAATAATTGTCCTGGATGCAGAAGGTCCTTGAAAGCTGTTAGGGCATTTTGTACAGCCAACATCTCTTTTTGATTGATGTGGAGATGCATTTGTTCTGTGATCCATTTGCCCTGAATACATTTTCCTGCCAGGTGTGCTCCCCAGGCGTAATCCGAGGCGTCTGTTGTAAAAGTCTGCCTGGCTGTGGGAATAGTGAAAGGCTGACCCTTGTTGAGGTGACATGCCTGTGCCCACCATCGAAACTCCTGTTTTAGGCAGGGAATTAGTGGTATTGCTGTCTCCAAGCTGCGAGAATGTTGAGACCAAACACTTTTTAGGTACCATTGTAATTTCCTCATATGCAGTCTTGCATATGGAATTAGTAGTATGCAGGATGCCATGAATCTCAAGGCCTGCAGAATTTTTCTTGCAGGGAGTTGGGACTTTGTTGCCATCAATTGAAAATACTGAGTCAGTTGTCCTTGTTTGTCTGGTGTGAGATAAGCCATCTGGGCCATTGTATTTAAGCTGGCACCCAGGAATATTATCTCTTGTGAGGGCACTAGTTTTGATTTCTTTTTGTTTACTGTGTACCCTAGGCAACTTAATCTTTTTACGAATGCCAGATGCTGTAGAAGAATGTCCTTGCTCTCTGCTTGAATCAGGCAGTCGCCCAGATATGGCTATATTTGAATTCCTTTCTGTCTGCAAAATGCAATTACTGGTGCCAGGCACTTGGTAAAGACCCTGGGCACAGTAGATAAGCCAAAGGGCAGTGCAGAGAATTGGTAGTGCATTGAACCAGCTATGAATCTGAGGTATCTTCTGCAATGTTGTCTGATAGGGACATGCAGATATGCCTCTTTGAGGTCCAAAGTAACAAGCCAAGCTTTCTTGCCCAACATGGGAAGGAGCTGTTGTAGTGTCAGCATTTTGAATTTTGGAACATCCAGGTAAGTATTTAGAGTGGAAAGGTCCAGAATGGGTCTCCAGGCTTTGTCCTTTCTGGGTACCAGGAAGAGTCTTGAGTAAAATCCTTGTCCTTTTTCCTGCTGTGGTATGTTTTGAATAGCTCTCATGTCCACGAGAGCTGTAATTTGTTTTTGTGCCTCTGCCCATTGATTTTGTGGCAGGTCTGGCATTCCTTTTACCCTTGGTAAAGTGTGAAAGTGGAACCTGTAACCTTGAGACACAATATTCAACACCCATTTGTCTTGGGTGATTGTTTGCCAGTTTTGAGAAAAAGTGCTAGTTTCTCCCCTAAGGGAGTTGCTAAAAGGTAAGAATTTGGCATTGAAAGGGGGAAGTCATTGGGACCGTTTCCTGTAAGGTTGTGACTTATCCTCACCTTCTTTTGGGTTTGAAGCACCCCACTGTCGTGGTCTGTAAGAACCTTGTGGCTGAGATCTGCCTCTTGGGCGTCTGTATCTGCCTTTTTGTGGCCTGTCTGACACTGGAAAGGACCAATTCTTTGTAGGCCAATTTCTGCTAAATCGTGGTGGCTGTACCTGTAAGAAATCCTTCACTGTTTGCATAGATTTTGCCTTATTCTCCATTTTCTTTAATACCTCTTCTGCCTTAATACCAAATAAATTATCTTGCTGCAAAGAAGCATCCAATAATTTTGCCTTAACATGATCTGGTAAACTTTGTTCTTTTAACCAAGCATGCCTTCGAATCACAGATCCTGTAACTGCTGCTCTACAAGAAGCTTCTAATGAATCAAAACCACATTGCAAAGTATGCTTTCCCACTTGTTCAGCTGCATGCAATAAATCCTGCATTTCCTTATAGCCAGGTTGTTCTGCATTTGTACTCATTTTCTGTTTTAATTGAGACAGTAAGTATTATTGATATTTAAGCATGTGGAACTGGCAATTTAGAGCCCTCACTGCTAAAGTTGCAGAGGTGTAAACTTTCTTTCCCCATCTGTCTTATGCTCTAGAGTCCCAATCTGAGGGAACTGGATTCTTAGCCGTGAAAGCCTTAACCCCTTTGGGACCCTGGGAAATAGTTTCTGGGTCAGCAACAGGGTTTTTATAAAGAAATTTGTGAGAGTCAGGGACTCTGTAGTATCTGTCTGGCTTGACTGGAGCTGGGGGTAAAGAATCAGGGTTTAAACTAGATTCAGACAACACATCATTGACAATGACCAACACTGGCGGAATAGCAAGGGGCCTGTGCTGAGGCAGCAAAAGAAAGTCTCTGAGCCTTTTCTTGGATTCTGAGTACTCATGGCCCTCCCAATGGAAATGCTCCCTCATGGTATGTAAAGTTTCCCCAAAAGAGTAATCCTCAGGAGGAGAGGCTGAAGGAATCGATTCCTCAGCATCAGAATCCTCATAGGGGGGGGTAAAGAATATCCCTGGTCTGAAGAGGAATCAGAATATATTGAAACCTGGTCAGAGGAATCATAGTCTGTATCCTGCCTAGGCCTTTTATCAGGAGGGGCATGGGAACCCCTGATCAGAGTTATCAAATCTTCGGCCATTTGAGCATCTGTTTTTTAGGCATGGAGGCCTGTCCAGGTGAATGCTGTACTTGCTTCTTTGTCTTTAGTGTAGGCTTAGTCTTGGCTGTAGTTGCAATGGTAAGTTGAGTAGGCCTGAAAACACCCTCAGAAACCGATGCCTGCTCAGTGGCTCCGGACCCATCTGAAGGGTTAATCTCCGTTGGCCCAACACCTTGAGGCTCCAGAGGCCTAGGCACCTCCACGTTGGGGTCGGTCACGGCCTGTGGTTCTGAGGTAGCGAGTGTCAGGGGCTGCGAAAGTGCCTCACTGAAAACCGGCGACTGGCCTAGAAGAGGCTTCGTCATCAGTTTTGGGCCTCGGATGCCTTTCCTTTTGCACTTTTTGTGCATTCCGGTCGTCAGTTGTTCCGACGGCATTGTATAATTAAACCTTCACCCAAAGTAATGGCGAGCAAAATCAAACAGACGTTTAATAGTGCGTTTGTTAAATCTAGCACAAAACCGACAACTAGTGACATTGTGATCTGGGCCTAGGCATGGAATACAGTAATAATGAAAATCCTTATGATTTATTTGCTTCCCACAAGAAATACAATTACTAACTTTTTCGGACATCGGTCTGAGGCAAGAAAAAATTTCCCCAATGGGGTACTTACCTTTATTGAACACTTCGGTTCTGAAATCGAATTTGAAATCTCAGGAGTCGGCCAACCGGCACTTGCGAACTGCTTTTGCTTCGGGCACCCCACGGCAAGAAAGACTGAAGAAAATGGCGTTGGCTGCTTCTTATATACCCCTGGCGCACTGACGTCAGGAAAAAGGTGACAGCAACCGACGCAGGACCAAGACTTTGGAACTCAGGCCAACTGCGGGCCCGCCTGACGGCAGGATAACCCAAGTGTAATAACTGCAGCAGTGAAACACGATAAACATCACATCGTCCGCAATATCTAACACAGGTGGAATAGCAAGAGGCCTGTGCTGAGGCAATAAAAGAAAATCTCTGAGCCTTTTCTTGGATTCTGAATAATCCTGGCTCTCCCAATGGAAATGTTCCCTCATGGTATGTAAAGTTTCCCCAAAAGAGTAATCCTCAGGAGGAGAGGCTGAAGGGATTAATTCTTCAGCATCAGAGTCCTCATAGGGGGGTAAAGAGTATCCCTGGTCTGAAGAGGAATCAGAGGAAATGGAAACCTGGTCAGAGGAATCATAGTCTGCATCCTGCCTAGGCCTTTTATCAGGAGGGGGATGGGAACCCCTGATCAAGGGTCTTCGGCCATTTTGAGTATCTGTTTTTTAGTCATGGAGGCCTGTCCAGGTGAATGCTGTACTTGTTTCTTTGTCTTTAATGGAATTTTAGACTTGGTTGTTGTTTTTTAAATCTAGCACAAAACCGACAACTAGTGACGTCGTAGTCTGGGCCTAGGCATGGAATACAGTAAGAATGAAAATCCTTATGAGGTATTTGCTTCCCACAAGAAATGCAATTATTAACTTTTACTGACATTGGTCTGAGGCAAGAAAAAGTTTCCCCAACGGGGTACTCAGCTTTACTGAAGACTTTGGTTCTGAAATTCGATTTCGAAAATCTCAGGAGTCGGCCGACTGGCACTTGCGAACTGCTTTTGCTTCGGGCACCGCGTGGCAAGAAAGACTGAAGAAAATGGCATCGGCTGCATCTTATATACCCCTGGCGCACTGACGTCAGGGAAGAAGTGACAGCAACCGACGCGGACCAAGACTTTGGAACTCTGGCCGACTGCGGAACCGCCTGATGGCAGGATAACCCAAGTGTAATGACTGCAGCAGTGAAACACGATGAACATCTGTACAAATTATCACCGCTGCAGTAGCCTTAGCAATATTGGTAGAGTACCATAATGCAGACAGACTGGGAGTAAAAAGATGATGGAACAGGAGCCCCTGTAAAATTACCCCAGCAAAGACTGTCCTAGACCTGGGGAAGGAATCTAGTTTATACTGCTTCACAAAAGTGTGTGAAGAGGACCAGGTTAAAGGTTCTAGAATACTTTTAGAATCCAATTCTTTGAAAAAGCCACAGATTAAGCCAAAGCCTTGGCAGAATGAGCCTTAACCCTGCATGGAAGTGTGTAATTGTGGTGGGTATAACAAAAGGTAATAGCATGAGACAACCACTTGAAAATAGCCTGTTTTGACATGGGTTGTCCTCCTTTCTTACCTTCACAAGCAATGAACAACTGAACAGCTCCTGGAAAATTTTTTTCTGTCATGATAATACCCAAAGACGAATTAACAAACACAAGAAATTTCAACATGGTCTCTTGGACATTGTTGTTTTGTCGTTCAAGATAATACCCAAGTTGTCTGTGGACATCCAAGGAATGGAGTATGGGTTAAAGTAAACTCGGATACCACTGTGGGCATAAATGAAGGATTAATTCTCAAGGAAACCCTATCTTTGTGGAACATGAGTTAAGGCTGACCCACCATAAGAGTCTGCAATCTCTAGATGCTCTTCTTGCAGAGGTCAGAGCAATCAGTTTGCCATGTTAAGAACCTCAAGTCAGCTTGATGAGCTGGTTCAAATGGAGCAAGTGTTAGCTTCTCTAACACACAATTAAGATCCCAAGAAGTAGTCACCTGTTTTCTATAAGGCTTGGAATGCAACACCCTTTTCAATAACATTTTTGCATGAATTGTACTGAAAGAGGAGAATCCATGGGCAAGAACATGGAAATGGTTGACAAATAACCTTGAGTGAGGAGTAAGACAGGCAGGTAAGTCACAGAAATAATGTAGAACTACTGAAACACTAGCCCTAAATGAGTGTTGGTTCTTTTCTTGGCACCAACTAAAAAACTTTTTCATTTACTAATATATGATGTACAGCAAGCATTTGCCTCCTTTAATACCTGCTGTGCATCAGCATGAAGAATGTCTAAAAGGAATCAGAACTGAATCATCCAGGAAGTTATCTGAAGATGTCTGAGATTAGGGTGTATCAAACTCCCCTTGTCTTGTAAGAGTACGTCCAATTTTTGAGGAAGCTTGTGGTAACTGTCCATCGCCATTTCCATGACAAGGCATAACCAATGTTGCCTCAGCTAAAAGGGGGTCACCACAATGATTTTTGGGGAGTCCTTCTGAATCTTCAGAATTCCTCTGGACATCAGTGAAAGGGGAAGAAAGGCATAAAGGAACATTCCTGAAATTGGGCAAAGAAAATGTATCTGTTTTCCAAGCTTGCTTACAAAGAGTGCTTGAGCAAACTTTGTTCAGTTGATTGTTTTGAAAGGAGGAAAACGGATCTTTTTGAGGTGTTGCCCCCAACTGGATCACTTCCTGGAAGACCTTCTCATGAAATTTCCATTTGTAAGGGTCTGTCCTGGTTGTGCTCAGCTTGTCTGTCACCATTTTGCTCAGACAGAATGTAAGATGCTTGGAGAAGTGCTGAAGAGAAACCTCCTAAGCCATCATAACCAGCCTGCAGATAGGTTATGTTCAGGCTCAGATGGAAATGTGGTTAACTTTTTCCAACAGAAAGTTAAGATCCCAGGGAGGAAGCAGCCGGTGTGTTAGGTGATCTCAGGTGAAACACTCCTATTACAAAATGTCAGTGTCTGCAACAGATTTTGTGAGTTGTAAACATGATAGCAGGTGAATTAAGAGACCAGTCCTTAACACTGTATTAGCCCCTTTCAACAAAGATCACAGGGTTGGTAAGGATCCGATGCACAGACACTCCTAACCATAACCATAACCTTGTCTTTCAAACAACCATTTCTCATCTCTTTCACAATATGCTGTTACTCATCATCAGGTTCCCCCTGAAAACATGCGTAACAGATATCTCTGTTCCTCTAAGAGAACAGTGCCAGTTGCAACCACACACACTTTTCAAACCTATCCAGTGCCTTAGATACTTTTCAACATTCTTTCAAAAGGCTGCAACTGACACAGTTACAACAGTTTGGAAGTCACTGCCCAAACCAAGGATTCTTTTGAGACCAGAAAATCCAAAATGGTCTTTTGAGGAATAGAGGCCAGGGTAGCAGAATTGTTCTATGCAATCCTGAAGGCATCTCAAGGTATGTCTACCAGAGAATGATCACCAAGGACATCAGCAGGGAAAACATGCAAACTTTTGTAGATATCATTGTGGTGAACACATGGGTTCTGTGGGCCAGGCACCTCATTTTGATTAACTGTAACATGTGGGGAAGTTTTTAGTAACTGTCCTTGGCCAGGTGCATGAAAATGGAGAACCAATGTTGTCTGGACCAAAAGGGGTTTACCAGAAGCACATCTGGAAAATCCTTACCTTTAGAAAGATTCTGATTATCAAAAGAAAAGGGGGAAGACAAGGATCATTCCCCTCAACAGGAAAGAAAAAGCATCCATTTTGTATGCTTGTTTACAAGTAGTCCTGGCACAAAACTGTTGTAATTGTCTGTTGTGAATGGGGCGAATATATCTAGTTGAAGAATTCCCTAATGGTATGCAGTCTCCTGGAAGACCACGGTGTAACATCTATTTGTGAGGGTCTGCCCTGGATCTGCTGAGACAGTCTGCAATTGTGTTCTGCTGTGACAGAATACAGGTTGCTTTAAGTAAGAGACTGTGCAGAGTTAGCAGCTCCCAGGCAACCATGGCTATTCTGTAAACAGGGTAGGACGCCATTCATCCTAGTTTGGTTATGTACTACATAAACTTGGCATCTTCTGTTATGACTAACAATGGTTCTGGTGTCTACAGTTGATTCAGTGCTTTGTCAACCTTTACCAAGTCCATTATCTCTTTTAGAGTTATGTGTTTTTGCCTGAAATGAAGATCCCACATTCCCAGAACAGTGATTCCTACAGAAACTGCCCTCAGGCAAAATCTGACACATTTGTTGTGACTGACTGAAAAGGAATGAGGGAAGAAAAAGGCAGACCTGGGTTATGCTGGACTTGGGTCACCAGCCTGAACAGTGCTCCTTTTGGTGAATCCCATAACTGGAACAGGGCAAGATATGGATGTTGGGTCCAGCCACGTTTGAGGAACCACTCAAACGTGGCTGGACCACAATGTTCATTAAACATACTCAAAATTTCATCTTCACAAATCGTGAAGATTTGTGAACAAATTGTGTGCAATGTTATGCTTAAAATACGGTTTAAAAATGTTCAACAGGTTAATGGTACAGCCTTTCGTAAACCTAGTACATATATTCCCTTAAACCATCCTATTCTTGAAGCATATGACAGGATTTGTGAAGATGAAATTTTGAGTATGTTTAATGAAAGGAGATGTGGAAAAATGTTTAATAATTTTAGTAAAGCTGAAAGAGGCCTTGGCCTCCCTCCAGAATGATTGTCATAAGACCGGCGGACAAGGGAGGGCCTATAGTTGTTATGGATCGTGATTTTTATTTCTGTTCAATGAAACAGCTGTTGAATGACTCAAAGACTTGTGAAAAGGTAACAAAGGATTGTGCTGATAGAATGGTGAACTGGATACATAGCACTTTAATGGATTGTTTATTAAGTAGGCATGTTAATTTATTTATTTATTTTACATTTGTTGACCGGGCTAGTCCAGCTGGATAATTTCCATTTTCAGTGGAGGCCCGGGGAGAAAAGCTCCACAGATTAAAACAAGGTTATAGAAATTGAACATTTACAATAAGTTCCTGAGACATAGACATTGAGTTACCATGCATACTTAATAGTCTAGATCAAGAAATAGAAAACATATAGTGCTATCTACGTATTGAGAAAGGCATTAATTCTTTTTAAAACTACACTCCCTTCAGGTCATTTCATACATATTAGTGTATATACAATATTTTTTTTTTTTTTTTTTTGAGAACAGTAGAAACTGTACAGTCATTAGGTCGTTTGTGATCACAGAGAAAGATTGCAGTTTTGAAATAAGGAAGTATGATAGTAGAAGGTTAACTTAGAACTTTATAATTATTTAGTTATAAAAGAACCTTTAACACCAATTATACAAAGCCTTCCAAAGATCCACAAAGATTCTTTACATCCACCATTCAGACCTATTGTTGCAGTCAGGAATTGGTGTACTGAATCTATATCAGTATTTGTTGAGAAGCATCTAAGACCAGTCTTGGACAAAAATATGGTTATTTTGAAAGATACTTAACATTTGTTAAATGATTTATATACATTTGTAAGTGAGCGAGACAATAGTGTCAATTGTATTTTATTTTGACGTTCAATCATTACTTACTGTGATACCCAATACTATGGGTCTACATATGTTGAAAGAATATTTGAAAAAACATAGTTATGATGTGATGTTTGTAGAGTTATTGTTTGTTCATGGATATGGTGCTTGAAACTAATGTTTTTATGTTCAACCATGTGTTATATTTACAGACGGATGGCGTAGCTATGGGCACTTCTAGTGCCCATAGCTACGCCAACACTGTTATGGCTCTATGGGCGGAAGAACACATTATTAACAGTCTATATAAAGATAAAATTGTGTTCTACTGGATATTTGTAGGTGACATGTTTATGATACGGGAGGGTAGTAATGATGAGCTCATCTTTTTATGAACATCTAAACATCACTACTTCGTTTTTGAAATTCAGTATGGGTAGCTCTTACACTCATAGACTTTTTGGATGTAAGTATTTTAAAAAATATGAATGGAGTTGAACACTAGGATTTTTAGGAAGACATGCTATAGGAATTGTCTTCTATACCGGCAGAGTATGCATACCTCTCATATATTCAAGAATGTTGTTAAAAGTCAAGGACTAACAGCTTCCAAATTAAACACTAGTGAGAAAGGATTTCTAAAGACTTCATTGAAGGAATTTGTTGCATTAGGATATGACCATAAAGAGGTTGATATTATTTTGGATCGAATATCTGAATTAAGGACATTTGATGGATAAAAAGAAGTTATGTTTTACCATAACGTTCCATTTGTGTTGTAGATCTTTATTCATTCATTACTGTTAGGACTTCAGTTCTGCCCTTGAAACAGACACGGCCGTTACCAAGCTCACATCAGCCAAAAACTCTCAGCTAAGACGTACCTACAACGCCCCTCTCATAGTCTCTTCAGATCGAGTTTGCCCACCATTATAGTATAGAAGTAATAATTGTGATAGTAGGAGGCTCTGTCTGAGCAGATACCTTAACTAATAAGGAAATCCTAAAGTCCACTAGCAGTCCAGACAGGGGGAAAGAGGGCGGGAAGTAATGAATGAATAAAGATCTACAACACAGATGGAACGTTATGGTAAGACATAACTTGTTTATCTGATGTTGTAAATCTTTATTCATTTCTTACTGTTAGGACCGAGTCCCCAGCTACCCGGGTCCTGGGTGGCCCTAAGGAAGGACATTCCTGAGTACCACAGAACCAAAAGATGCTCGTCCCCTGGAGGCCAAATCCAATTTGTAATGAGTGATAAAGGTATGAGGTCTTGCCCAAGTGGCTGCTGTGCAGATATCATCCATAGAGGCTCTGGAATGAAAGGCCACTGAGGTAGCTATTGATCTAGTAGAGTGAGCCTTTATTTTAAAAGGTAAGGGCACTTTGTCCTGATGGTAGATGAAAGTAATGGCGTTTCTGAGCCAAGAGGATAAAGTCATTTTGGAAACAGGCTTACCCAATCTGGGTCCTGCAAAGGCCTCAAACAATTGATCCGTTCTGAAAGATTTAGTTTTGTCCAAGTAGAAACGAAGTTGCCTATGAACATCGAGGGTATGCAGAAGGTATTCCCCTCTATTTGAATGGTGAGGAAAGAAAACAGTTAGGTCACTAGATTGCTTAATGGAAAACCCAGAAATGACATTGGGAAAAAAGGAGGTATCAGTATGTAGGGACACTCTTTCCCTATGAAAAATCAAGTTTGGTCTCTTGACACTCAAGGCCTGCAACTCAGATACTCTTCTCGCTGAGATAAGGGCTACTAGAAGTAGAGTTTTCCATGACAAAAATTTTATATCACAGGAGTTAGAGGGCTCAAAGGGAGGACTTGTTAATGACTAAAGCACCAAAGACAAGTCCCATGGCTCTAAAGGAGGCTTGACCAGAGGTTTAATATGTAACACTCCTTTCATGAAGGTTTTGTACAGTCGGTGTGACATAACAGATGACTTGTCAATTCCATTGTGAAAATTTGCAATAGCTGCTAAACGCACTATAATTGTCAATGCTGAAGCTCCTGTGTGCAATAGGGTAGTCAGGTTGTAGGATCTTCTGAACAGGCATGGAAAAAGGGTCTATGTTATGTTCTTTGGCCTAGAGAACCTAATCCATTTACTAGAACAAATGTTCCTGGTGGAAGGTTTGTGCGAAGCCAAAAGAATCTCACGAACAGGGGATGAAATGTCAGGTAACCTGGCAATCATCGGAAGTGGAGAAACCAAGCTATGAGCTTAAGGCTGTGGAGACTGGGGTAAATCAGTCCCTGAGGATGAGACCGCAGACCTTGGGATTGATCCAGGATCCACGGGCTGTGAATCAGATGAGGCCATAGGAAAGGGAACCAGACTTGACGGGGCCAAAAAGGGGCAATAAGGATCAGAATTTCAGGATGAGGGGAAATGGGGGAAAAGGCATTCAGCAGACCCGAGGGCCAATCATGCATCAGAGTGTCCCTTGGTGTCTACTCCTGAGAGGGGATCAGAGCAAAATAGTTTCTGCATTTGTTGTTTAGGGGAGAAGCAAACAGGTCGCAGCAAGGCCTGCCCCAATGGCGAAGATCTGATCTGCTGTTATAGGATTGAAGGACCACTCGTGAGACATCAAAATGTTCCTGCTCAGATTGTCCGCAATAAGATTGGAACTCCCAGGAATGTGCGTTGCTATGAGAAAGTGGTTGGAAGCCATCACCCAGTGGCACATTTTCATGGCTTCCTGACGCAGGGTGTAAGACCTGGTTTCGCCTTGTTTTTTGATGTACCAGATGACTGACATGTTGTCTGACTGAATTGCAATGGTCCAAGAAGGAAAAGATGTGTTGTGAATGCTTGCAACACAAATAGAACTGCCCTCAATTCCAGGGCATTTATGTGCAAATTGGCCGCCATGGGGGACCAGGTGCTTTGGACTGTCTTTCCCTGGAAATTCCCCTCCACCCTAACAGGGAAGTGTCCGTGGTCACCATGGCCCTGGGCTGGGGAAGGCAGAACAGTCGACACTAAAGATTTGTTTCTGGCTTCATCCACCATAGCATTTTTATTTGCAAAGGTTTATAAGGCGTATCATGTGGTCGAGTGGGTGGGTTAAGATCAATCATTGTGATGAAAGGAGCCACTGTAATAGTCTCATGTGAAACCTCACTAGTGGTACTAAAGTAATGGTTGCTGCCACACAGCCCAATAGTTGTAGTATAAGGCATGCTGGTACAAAGTCTGTGGAAGGAGGACTTGAATCTGGCTTCTTATTTTTGAAAGCCTGTGAGGAGGAAGGGAAGCTTGACAGGATGTTATGTCAAAGATCGCTCCAATGAATTCCAGTGCTCTTGTTGAAGACATTTCTAATTTGTCCATGTTGATCGTGATACCTAGGCAAAGAGCAAGGCCTTGAGTGTAAGACAGACTGAGAATGAGAAGATTCCTGGTCGTGGCGGTAAGGAGCCAATCGTCTAGATATGGAAACACCTGGAATCCTTGTAGTTGGAGATGAGCTACTACGACTGCCATACATTTGGTGAACACTCTGGGGACTGTCGCGAGACCAAAGGGCAGTACCCTGAACTGATAGTGATTGGCTCCCAGCCGGAAGTGGAGAAATCTCCGGGAGCATTTGTCCATCTTTAGGTGGCAATACGCGTCCTGGAGATCTGTAGAACACATCCAGTTGTCCTTCCCCAGAAAGGGGAGAATGGACTGTACTGTGACCATCCAGAATTTTTGAGGTTTTATGAATTTGTTTAGTAAGCTGAGATCCAGGATTGGTCTCCAATCCCTTGTCTTTTTTGGCGCTAAAAAGAACCTTGAGTAAAACCCAGATCCTCTCTAGTCTGCTGGGACTGGTTGGATGACTTTCTTAGTAGCTTTTCAATTTCTAAGGTTGTAGCCTCCCTCTGACTGGGTGGAACATCAGGGATTCGTTTTACAGTTCTGGGAGTAAGGTCGAATGGGATATGATAGCCTCTGGATATTATTCTCTGCACCTATGCATCCATTGTTATGAGCTGCCAGGCCTGTAGGTGAAGAGAAAATTGACCCCCGATTGCTTCCAGAAGAAAGCAATCGGGCCGCTGTTCAGGAGCACTAGAAGGGTCAGCCAGAGAAGGAAACTCTAGCGGCCTGGTTGCGTGGACCCCCCTCTGCCCCGAAAGGAACATCTTCCAGATGAGTTGCCTCCTCTGCCGCGGGGGGATTGCTCATCATGAGTGCCACGAAAAGATCCTTGGGACTTCTTGAACAACAATTTTCCTCCCCTCCGATTCCTGGAGTAGGATCTCTGGGGGGGTGGGAAAACATATGCCCACAGCAGACAAGGTCTTTCCGTCCTTCCCACTATGTGATGATGTGTCTCTTACTTTGGGACCAAAAAGGGAAGATTCGTCAACAGGCACGTTGACAAAGAAAGATTTAAAGGGGTCCACGAAGTCACACAAATGCATCCAAGCATGCCATCTCATGACGGTGTCCGATGTGGCTGCTCGAGCTGCCCTTCAGTAGTGTGAAAGATCAAGTGCATCGAGGAGTTCAAGATGGATTCCAGGGTAGCTAGCTGACAGGCAACAGTATCACGCATCTCCTCAGGCAGTACCCCTGCCAAAGAGGCAGACATTTCTGAGATTAGGTCTCTTTGGAGGCGAGTAAAGTGTGCCAGGTAATTCAGTAACCGAATGGCAAAGGTCACTGAAGCATAAGCCCGCTTTCCCAGTCTGTCCATAGCCCGAGACTCCCTGTTCGGGGGATAACAGTGGAACTATCTTCTGCCGGTTCCCTCACAGTGGCCGCTGCCACGACCACGGAATCAACTACCAGTTGTTTGGACCAGTTGGGTTGGTCTTCAGGAGTGGATAATATTTTATCTGGCCTCCAGGGGACAGGTTCTATGTTGTCTGGGGCCTTTCACGCACAATGCATAATAAGTCTAATGAACACATCCACAGGTGGTGTCAACCAGGAAGTAGATGGCCAAGCACGGAGAGCCTGCAAGAACACCGGTTCCTCCAAAGAAGGGCTTGAGAGCTTCCAGTCTCCCCTCTGCTTGAAGATCTCGAGAATGTCTCCAAATGAGACATCTTCTGGGAGAGACCGTGGGGACCCTTCTCCCTCATCGCAATCAGTGTCTTTAGTGATGGATTCCTCAGGGGAATCAAGATGTTTCCTCTTTTAAAGTTTCTTCCAGGGTGGGTACCCAGTGGGATCTTCTGAGGAGGACTCCAGATAAAGGGTTCCCTTCAAGGGAAGGTCTTTGTAGCTCCCGTGCTCAGGATCCCAGAGTAAGGGGTAGGGACAGCTGCATGCTAGAGGGGGGGGGGGGTTCTGGTGTTGATGTCAATGGTGCCAACTGTTAGCCTGTTGAAGCAAGGACCCTCTTCATCACCTGGAAATCAAGCCTGCTCGAAGACGGATGGAAGCCCGGAACCGAGAAGGATGACCTTGGAATCAGGGTCACACCCAGCACTGAAGAACCCACCTCCAGGTGAAGAGCTCCGGAAGGACCAGTAGCTGCCAGGAGAGCCATGGCTGTAGATGGTGCCACTGAAAATATAGGCGTCAAACTAGGTGCCACGGTGCCAACAGCCCAATCACTGCTTCGAGAGTGCACCAGTTCCAAAGGAGCCACTGCACCAAGAGTAATCAGTGCCGACAGGGAAGCCTCCGCTGTCGGAAATGAGACAGAATGCCATTCATGACAGGATGGCCATCAGTACCAAAGTCATCGAGACCTGGGAGGAGGCCGGAGGAGGATATACAGTTGAATATGCCGTGACAGCTTCCATTGCAAGAGGGAGGGAAGACCTAGCCAGGGTGGGTAATACTCTAGCTTCCGAAAGTTGGTCCACAACCCTCACTACATCTTGTTCCAAAAGACTCCTGGTGGATCTGAAGGAAGCTGCTGATGGAGATTCTGGTCTCTCAAAAAATGGACTAAATTGTTTTCCCAAAAAGGGGTCATAAGAGGGAGAATACCTGGTTCTGGGAAGGTGCTTGACCTTCAGAACAGATGGTGTCAGTATCAGTGGAGCCATGCAAGACATCGGCACCGTGGATGGGGATGGTGCCAATGCAGGTACAATGGTCAGCACTGAGGGGGATGGTGCCGAAGCTGGTACAGAGATTGGAGTCTGAGTCAGGATTAAAGGCGGCACCAAGGGAGAAGACAGGGACCCTGGTGCCGAAGCAGTCTGTGCCGAAGGCGCTGAACAAGCCCGGTGTCTACTCAGTTCCAAGGAGGACGGGGATGTCAGAACAGAAGAACTCCATTTCTCCTCAAGCTTTTTAACATCCTTATACTTAGGAGGAGGTGAGACCTCCATCCCAGAAACAGCCTCCATGAAGGAGGGTTTCAGCATATCCTTTAGAATAAGTTTGTCCTTGCTTTCTGCCAAAGTACGGTCACTGAAGCTAGAACAAATGTCACAAGAAACGTTAATGTGGTCAACACCCAAACAATAAACACACCTGGCATGACCATCAAAGTTGGGCATTTTATGCCCGAAATTATCACACTGCTTGAACCCAAGCTTGGCCTTATCTGACATTATAACACGCTAATACTACCACATAATAAACTAAACTACCAAACAAGAAGATAAAGGGATAGTGAGAAAAACTTTTTATTTTTTATATATATATATATATATATATATATATATATATATATATATATATAT